>NC_056748.1:835948623-836238081 GCF_019279795.1 Protopterus annectens | reverse complement strand
GCCTGGTACCCATGTCTATTATGGACAGAGATATCTGATAAATTCCTGTCCATCAATGTCATATTTGGATACAGGATGTTGTTATAGTCTCTTCATTTATTCTGTTCACAACCTCAATGCTCTTCACAGTTTACTTATCTATCAGAAAAAAAGACAGATAATCTCTTTTGTATATTTTCAGTAATCCCCCTACCTGGAAACCTGTAATTTTCTGATTCATTGTACATACATACATACATGTGTGCATTTTAACTACAAAAGAAAAATAGTTTTTGATAGTATGCTTTAATAGCTGCCCTTTCCTCCCCATCTCCTCTTTCATTCCACCTATTGAAAGCCATCTTGAATTACTCATTACATCTTCTCTACAACACCCATTTGATCACCTTGTTACCAAATGTCCACAATCCTCTCCATGAATGAATATCTTATTACTGGTAAGTCATAGGGTATGCTCTCCCCTCCTCTCCATTGTTTAATCCTAATTCCATTCCTTCTCATGGCCCGCTAATGGCATTCTATATCCATATTATGCCACTTCCTGTCTGCCTATTTATTAAGAGGCTATAGCCTTTGATTGTCAAATTTGTCCTTCTTAATCATTCTTTCTATTCTTCTAACCATTGTACTGACCTTCTTCTGTACCCTTTCTTCTAATGAAGTGTCCCTCTCCCTTACTATCTCCAAAGCTAGACAGTGTTCTCCAGCTGCAGTTTCACAAGTGCTTTTCAAAAGTACTAAGATGGTTTTCTTGACTTTAGACTCTATTCCTTGTTATGAAAAGCATCATTCTGCTAGCTTTAACTGCTCTTGGTTCACTTTGCTGCTGATAGCTCTTTGTCATACTGATGTATACCTTTAGGGCCTTTTCCCTGGACAGCTAATATGTGTTTGACACACTCTAGTTCATATGCAACTTCTTACAATTTCTCATATGGAATACCATACATTTAACATTAGTCAGCCTGCTGACAAACAGCCTGCCTCCCTGTTCTTCTTAGCCCTCCACCCTCCTAGTTTAGCAGTTTGGCACATTCTACAAATAGGTTTATCCTGTCCTGTACCTTCTCTGCTATATCTGAATACATTATTGAAGAAAGCAGGCCCCAGGACTAAACTTTATCAACACACCACTGTCTACCTTCTTTTTTTTTTTTTTTTTTTTTTTTGTCGCTTTCCTTGCCCTTCTTTCTGAAGATTTTCACTAGTTTGTATCTGTTTTCTACGTCCTCCAGCCCTCTAACCTTCTTTAGCAGACTCCTTTGCAGGATGTAGTTGAAGGCTTTGTGGAATTCTAGGTAGATGACATATATACCAATTCATCTCTGTCCACCTTCCCTTTCATAAAATCTTAGAAATTTAAGACAATATCTAGCAAGATGCTTTTTTCTTTCCAGCAAACCCATGCTAATTACTTGTCTAAAGTGGGTCTCCTACAAGAAGGTAGTCAGCCTTTCTGTCAAGATGTCCATGATCTGCCTCACCATTCTAGTGAAACTATCTGCGATACAATTTGCAGAGTTGCTTGTGACTCCTCCTTTATGCAGTGGTACCAATGAGACATTTCTCTAGTCCATTGCTACCTTGTAGCCACTGCAGTTTCTTCCTCAGTTTATTTCAGTTCCAGCCTCCTCATTTCTTCAAAGTTTGTAAGGTCTGTCTTCTTTCAGTCATTAAGCTCATGTTCCTGCACTCTTGAATTCTGTCTTGGCCATCCTGATCTCCTTGGATGACTTCTTTCAGCCTTCCTGATAGGCTTACCATAACTACCACATTTCCTCTTTATGTCTTTGTGTTCCTCAGATTTCTAATGTCACCCACTTAGACCTTTTCTTTCTTTTAAAGGCAATATTAGAGGGTCAGTATGCAGCACCATTACCTTTGCTAGAAAGAAAGCTATGAGCCTTAATCACCACACCAGTGCAGTATGAGTAGTTATTACACTCATGATGTAGCTTCTTGTGGATGAGATGATAAACTGAAGATGTTTTATTTAAAATCCAGGAAAATGTTTTCAGTGAAAAAAAGTGTCAACAACTTTAAAACATAGTACAACATTTTCTTTCTTTTAAGTTTGGGTATATCTTCCCATAAGTTATATACATTGTGGTATAGACACTGCTCATTTCACTTTAATAAAACAAAAGACATTAATTTTCAGGCATTTGCACATATAGCTACTTTTGGTGAGACAATTTTTATTTTGAAAGTACTAATTTAAAATTGAAGAAATAGCCCTCCATGTGTTTTTGATACTCTAGCCTCTTTTCCAAATCTCAAAAGCCAGATTATCATAATTACCAATGTCAATTAGTGTATTGCTAAACATTGTTAAAATAAACCCAGTCACATAATAAATAAACAGCAGTTTAGCTGGTGATTCAGAGGTAGCACAGGAGGCCATACCCCCATTAATGGTCAAAGCCTGTTATCTGGACTGCTAATATTTTCACAGCCATTCATAAACTTATTTTAGAAAGCCAGGTGATCCTTCTGTTTAATTAATATTATTATATTAATCAATCACTATCTTCCTTCATAGAGCAGAGCCTGCAGTCACTACATGTGATCTCATATCGTGTATTGTAGGAGTTCTGTTACAAGGCCCTACACCTACAATCTTACTGAGAAATTTGTCATTGTCTAATAGCCTGCAATAACTACATCTGACTCGATATCACATGAGCTCCGCCACAAGGCCCTACACCTAAAAGCTTACTGAGAATTTTGTCAATGATTAATAGCCTGCAATCTCTACATCTGAACTTAATATTGCAGGAGGTCTGCTACAAGGTCCTACACCTACATACTTAATGAAAATGTTGTCATTGTTTAATAGCCTGTGGTCACTACATCTGACCTTGATATTGCAGGAACTCTGCTACAAGGCACTACACCTACAAGCTTACTGATAATTTTGTCATTGTTTAATAGCCTATGGTCACTTCATTTGACCTATATATTGCTGAGGCTTTGCCACAAGACCCTACACCCACAAGCCTACTGAGAATTTTGTTATTGTTTAATAGCCTACACTCACTACATCTGACCTCGATATTGCAGGAGCATTTTGTCATTGTTTAAGGTAAGAATATTTATCATGAAGAACCTTGTTGTGTATTAGCTATAATCATTTAAATACATGCCTGCTCTGTGATTGAAAGTCCCTGCGAAATTGTCTTTGCACTCTAAGGACCTCTCACTAAGTTGCCCACTGTCCCAATGTGCTTGACCAGTAGACTATACTGCATATGCCAGTTATTTAGTCTCAGAAGATGACTGACAACCTTGACTGATTGCTCTCACTGATAAACTGACCTGAGCTCGGGAATGTCACTGTAGTATATTGTATTGCTAAAAACCCCATCAGTGTTTTCTACTCTTACACTCACTACCTTCCTTCATAGAGCAGGTACGTATCATATGTTGTTATGTTTCTATATATTCTAAGACTGTGTAAAATAATGAAAAGACTTTGGTAGTATTATATTTGTGACACTTTCATTCAGATTGGATAAGCTTTAAGTATGTTGAGCGTGTTTCCTTTAACACATATGTGTGTAATGTGAATTGCTGGTGTTCTGGTGTATGTATGTATATATATATATATATATATATATATATATATATACATACAGAAAGAGAGAGAGAAATAGAAATATAGATCTAGATATTACACTGTTTTGATGTACTAGTGAATCCCATGAATGTGATATAGGTCTAAGTGATGGTGTTATATTGTGCTTATCAGTGTATTGCCATATTCTAATACTTTGCTCGATACAGCTGTATATTTACACTGCATTTCTGTGGTTCTCTCTCTCAGTCTACTTCCTGCTAAGACCACTCTGAGCTTACATTCATACACTGTCTTATCATTACTCTTCCCTTATATTTCCCCTGTATTCTCTTGCTCTGACTTACTGTGATCCTTTCTGCATCTCTTTTTTTTGTATAAACTTTATTGCCTCAATATAATTTAACGTCTTAGCAAGATGTTTTTCAATCTTTCATTTCAGAGCCTAAATATCCTATATATTTTTTTTTTTATTTATTTGATATTTGCTAACTGGATTAGTCTGACTGGGCAAGCAGCCCATTTTCAGTGGAGGCCTGAGGAGAAAAACTCCAGCATTTAAAAATACAGAATGAAATAAAATGCAATATAAAATTAAAAGTAGAATACAATACATATAAAAATAACAAAAGAGTCAGGAATTACAAATTATTTACAGTCAAATAATAGAAGTTAACATTATTAAGATTCAAGGTTGAGAGAGACAAAAATATTCAAAAGGGATAAGAGCACTAATCTAATCCCTTGCATGTAGTAGTACTTCATAGCAGACAATAATATACATAGACCATCTGTATGTAGTAGAAACTCAAAATATAGAGAGAGATCCCAACGAAGATGTGAGGGGAGCATAAGAAGTAGGTTAGGTACGAATGGAGCAAGGGCAGGACTAAGATTTAAGCAGGTTGTCTTTGAGGTTTTTTTTTTGAAGATATTAAGTGTTAGTAATTATAAAGTGGAAGTTTATTCCAAACATTAGCAAATGAATAGTTGTATAGAAGTTTACCTATGTTTTTATTAGGCTTGTGGATTTCTAAGAGGTATTGATCGGTGCTGCGGAGAGTACGTTTTGGGGTGTAGGGAGAGATGATGGTGGAGAGAGCTGGACAGATGGAAGGTTTATTTAAGATGGAGTGAGATGGAGATGAGTAAGAAGTAGTTGTTGCTGGAATTCAAGCCGCTGCAGGTGTTTCAAAGCTATGCAGTGGTGGGAGTGGTAGGGAAGATTGGCAGAAACTCTAGCAATTTTGTTATAAGTGGTTTCCAGTTTAGATGATAGATTGGATTGCATGTTAGTGAGAATGGGTGCAGCATATGGTTTACTATCAAAATGCCGATGTGCAATTGCATGGCTATGAAGTATTCGAACAACATATGTTCGAATACTTCATAGTTCGGCAGGTTATGTGAGCGAACGTTATAATTGCGAATGGACTGTGCATTTGCAATTATAATGTTCGCTCATGTAAGGGGATCACGGTACAGTGCAGTTAGGGAAATACATCCCTTTCCTCACTGTAGTGCGATCTCGGAGTTGGAATATAAAGTTGGGGGGTGCGGGGGGTGCAGGGGCTTGCCCCTGAATGTGAGTGTAGGCTAGTTAGGTAGGGAGTTAAGGGAAGGGTGGGAGTGCTGTTAATTGTCGAAAATTTCGCGAGCGACATTTTTCACAATTAACAGCTGTTTTCGACATTAGGTGCATACGGAAATGTTCATTTCCGATGTTTCAATTCGAAGTTCCGTACACTTCTTTTTTTTATTTTTGAATTTTTGATAGTAAACCGCAGCATATAATAGGGTGGGCAGTAGAAATGCCTGAGCTAGAGGACATTTAGCATCATTAGCGAGGCATTTTTTGTGCCACTATAACAGCCCTAATTTTTGGTGGGTCTTTTTGATAGCCTGTTAAATGTGGATATCAAATTTTACTTGGTATTCGATTACAAGTCCAATCAATTTTGTATGAGGTTTGAAAGAGATAATTGTGTTATTAAGGGATGTAACAGTGAAGGTGTTTTTGGTTGTTGAAGAGATTTTGGGAGGAAGAGAAGTTTGGTTTACTTAGGGGTGAGTAGGAGTTGATTGCTGGTTAGCCATTTTACTATAGAGAGGAGCGATTCTTGGGTAAGAGTAAGGAGGTGTGGGAGATTGTCAGGACATGATATAATTGTTGAGTCATCAACGTGCTGATTTAAGGAGGAGTGAGGGCAGGAGAGTAAAGGTTATTAGTAAAGATGTAGAAAAGCAGAAGTCTAAGAATGGAGCCCTGAGGGCTAAATAGCCTTGCACCTCCTAGAAGGAAGAGACTGAAAACAAATAATGGAATATGGCTATCCAAAACAGTAGAATGCTAATGCAGGATAGAGAAAAAGCATGGAAAGATATAAAACACCTCAATATCTTGAAAATTTCAGAATGCTTCGCAATTGGACTAAAAGCAAATAAACAATGAGAAAAATATACTATAATACATTTCAGAGTAATATTAAAAACAATCCTAACAAATGTTGTATATCCATTAAAGAAATCTTACATCCCAGCCAAAAATTCAACCCAAACCCCTCTCTAGATAACCCACCACTTGAAACTGCATTACAGGTTAACTCTTATTTTATAGATAGTATAGCATGTCTAACCAAGGATTCCTCAACATCTAATCCCATCCCTGCACAACAGACACATATCACCACATCATCTTTCACCTTTAAATCTGTGCCCACATCCTATGTAAAACTACTCTTAAACAAACTTAAATTGTGCTCTTCTTCAGCTGATGACTTTCCAACTGAGTATCTAAAAATAGCAGCCAACAACATTGCCTATCCTGTCTCATTCCTTAAAATTAGGTCAGTCCAGGAATCCCACATTCCCTCTGTCTGGAAAAGGTCTCACATTATCCCTCTGCACAAAGGAGGAAATTCAACAGACATTAATAACTATACACATATAGCAATCTTATCTCCCCTTGCCAAAATATTTGAAAAATATATTCAGAAACAATTGCTAGGCTATCTTCTGCAGGAAAAACTCCTATCTCCTACACAACATGGCTTCCATCCTTCCCATTGTACTAGCACTGACCTTCTAACCTATATAGATACTGTCAGTAAAGCTAGAGATAATGTTAAACTAGTCTCTTCCTTATTTCTACATTTGTCTAAAGCCTTTGACACAGTTTGTCACAGCAAACTTCTACTTCAAATGTCCTCACTAGGTCTGTCTCAGCCCACCCTTCTGTGGTTCAAAAGCTTACCTGCCCAATAGGTATCAGTCTGTAAAATGTCACTGTACACTCTTTCCTTACCTCTCAGTCACCACCAGTTTACCACAAGGCTCTATCCTTGGTCTCCTCCTCTTTAAAATTTTCACTAACACCCTCTATAATTCCACACAACAGGCCACCCTAATTCAATACGCAGATGATTCCACTCTCATTTGCACATCTGACAACATGGTACACCTTCAAAGAATTACTCAGGAATCTTTAAAAGCCACTGAAACATAGCTTTGTAACTCACAACTCCTGATTAACCCAAAAAAGACCAAACTTCTACTTTTTTCCCCGAAATCCCTCTCTCATGAAAAAATAAAATCTAAAGTCCTATCATTTGATAATACAGCCATTTATGTCACTTCTCAAAGCAAACTAGTATGGATGATAGTGGATAATAATCTTACATTTGACATGAATATACAAAATTGCATAAGAAAAACTCATTAAAAGCTAGGGATGCTTTACAAAGCCAAAAACTTTTTCAATGACACAACTAAAACTGCACTTGCCACTACTTATCTTCTCCCCAGTCTTTTTTTCTTTGTGTGTTTCCATCCTTACTAACCTCCAGGCTTCACAAAAATTAAAAATTGAACAATGCTATACCTAAGTTGCTAAATTTGCAGCACATAGCCCTATCGGAAACCACCACTGCTTGGCGCTGAAAAGCCTAACTAAATTGGTTAGAACTGTCACATCAGCTAACATATACACAGCTTCTTACTACCTATAAAATTATCCAGCATCCATCTGCCTGTCCAGCACTAAAAAACATTCTACACAACTGTGTTCCCAGTTGGTCATTGCGATCCGGTGACCAAAAAAATCACGTCTTTCTGCAAACTTAACAAATCTGTTGGGAATTGTCTGTACTTGTACAAGGTTGCTAAGGGCTAGAACTCCATACCTGTATCCATCAGGACCATATCCTCCCTCCCATATTTCAAAACCAGTCTGAAAGACTTTGTAGCTAAAATCTGGCTCTGCTCTTTTTCAAAACCAGGATGAACTATATCCCTAAATATGAACAAGTACATTTTCAGTCCTTATACCTCCTCCTCACTTCCTTTTTCACTTACTTCCTTATTGCTATCTAATTTTCCTCCCTGTCTTTTTGTCTAAATATAGTCTAAGCCTGTTTTTCCCTTACTTTATGTTGCAATTCCTGTTTACATTAGACTAACTTACCTTTAATGTTTCTACAAATTGTCTAAAATGTCTCTAAATATTAAATAATTGTCATATACCTTGTATCAATTCTTAGCCAATGCTTTTATATTTTGTCTAATTGTTATAATTATTTAAACTGCAGATATTTGTTTTATTTTTGAAGATGGTATAATTATTGTTCTTAAAATGTTTTGCAATTATTTGTAGCTTTTCTCCCTGGGCCTCCACTGAAAATGGGCTTCTACCCAGTAGGACTTTCCCAGTAATCAAATGTAAATACTAAATAAATATTGTACTCCACTACCGAGTGGTATTAATGACTAACTCAACCTTTCCTCCCATGCACTGTTTCATTTCAGCAGTTATATTTCATATTTGCTTTAATTCCTAATTTCTCGTAAGTAGACATCCATCTGATATTCCACATATAGGGGTGGAATTATTTTATAACACATTTATTTGTTGTCTCTTTTTTTTTCTTTCTCAGGGATTAATTGAAAATGATCATTGCCCTTCATGTGGAGTGTTGAACTGTAGATCCCTAGTTTTCAGTTCTCACATCAGTTATCAAAGAGACTACCCAAAAATATTTTGCATTTTTGATTTCCTGAGAGCTTATGGAAATTTCTTCTTGCTTTGTAGCTAAATACAAACCAGTTACTTTATCATTATTTAACACTAGTTATCTTTCAATTAGCTTCCTAAAAATCAGCTAAACAACCCACATAAAACAGAGGGACTCAAGTACTCTTGTCTAAGCCTTCTACATAATTAGGTGCAAAGAAATTCTTTGAGTACACTTCAAAATGAACCACTGTACATTTAGTAACTTTTATGAACCATTAATCTTTGTCAGCCTCCTTCAACACTGTTCATAAACTCAAGTATATAGTGTTATAAAGTATTTTTCTGATGCAGTGAGGTCATATAACCATCTACCATGCACTTCCTTAAGGAGGTTCCGATGCTTGACAACAACACAGTAAAACTCAGTTCTATAAACTTGCAAGTTTGACCCTCCCACATAATCAGAAGCATAACAACCAACCTATTCTTTAAGGTTTTCATTATTAACTTAAAATTCATACCATAACCATCCAGTTTGCTAGGTTTTGTATTATTAACATTTTATTTCTTAACAGAAAATCTGTTAAACTCTGGAGTTATCAGTTTCTAATAAAATATAATTAAATGATTACACCATTTCCTTTTAAACTAACTCAGAGCATTTCATAAACTTTATATGCTTGACCATTTACAGCTGAAACCTTCCTCATCTACATCCCTAATAACTTTGCCTTTAGTCTCTCTGTCTGTCCCCTAAATGCACTCTGTCCTAACCTCTCTCTCTCCTTCTCTTTCTCTCTTTCATAGTCCCCTTACAAAATAGGTTGCTCAGATACTCTAAAACAAAATTTCTTATTGTTGTAAAACGTGATAGCATGTTTTTATTTTTATAAAACCTGATAGTAAGTCACCTCTCTTAGCTACTCATCAGATCTTATCAATTTTATTACTGTCCTTCTTTTTGTTTTTTTTTTTTCTCAAAAAGACAGGCTTCCACTTTTTTGCTTCTCCTCCCCATCTATTTTACCTTTATTTTTTTAAGCTAGCAGTTTACCCTCATCCTTTCAACTGCAAATCATTTTTTCTTCTCTGCTATCCGTGCATTTTGTGTTGCTCATAGAATTGTGCTGTTTCTTACAAGGGATGCTGCTCCTCCCCTGCATCCTCTATCTTAGTTACTTGGTAATCAGAGTGTTTTAAAATTTCATACCTAATATTTACCTCCTTTTCCTTTTTACTTCCAGTTCCCTCAGCAAAAGTTTCATCCTGTGTCTTGGCCAACCTCCAATCAACCCAAGGCTGTCTCGTTGCCCTGCACTGTGAGACCCTGTGTCGGTGGAACACTAAAGTGCTTTCAGCTACACTAGTGTATGTTAGAGCTGTATTTAATCTGTCCTCTAAACTGAAGACTCTTTCCCCTTTCACTGTACATGTTCACACTACTGGTACCCCCCCCCCCCATTTCTCTCTTCCTATAGTACTCCTAGGTCAGTTACTTAAAACTACTTTTGCTTGGAAAAAGTTTACCTATGTACCTGCAGCCAGTACTTTAATTGTTTTTCCCTGTAGAAGTGGTGGTCCTTTTCACCACACTGTACTAGATTAGTAGCATAAGAGTTGCAATTATTAGGAAGATACTGCACTACACTGATCTGGAATTGACTTAGCTTGGTTTTCGTGTTTTTGTTTTAGCAGCTGGCCTAGTCCAGTTTTTCTGACTCACAAACTTGTATTACTTTGTGTCTACCCCCCCCTCCCTTACCTTGAACCCGCACACCTCCCTCCCACTCCTGCTTAATTACAGAAGTATCAAAAAACCTGATGTAAAAAGGAACTATCTTTTGAATTAGCTTTTCTGCCTTGCTTCATAGGAATCCCCAGTAGTGTGCTTGAATGTAAGTACTGCCTGGTATTGTTTTTGTTTGTGATTCTTATTGCTATTTTTGTAAAGTTCATCCTAAAGGGATCCTGCAGTGCTTCTGTAATCACTCTGCCTCCCCAGGAACTAACTTTAAATGTGTATGTACCCTATTGTAAAATAAGAATCTATTGTATACCTACTACTGTTGTATATTAACCCTGCGTGCATTCGCTAGCAGTCTACCATGGATTTTATCTCCCTTTACTCTCCTAGGCTCTTCCCCCTCCTCTGAGTGCTCATAGCTTACCATTGTACTTACTCAGTTAGGCCACCAGATGGCACTATTCAAACACTACCTTTCTTTTAATACAAGCCAAAAGTACTGTAACTATTCTGTTAATTTATCACTGCCCCACTTTAGCCCTATTAAAACGTACTATATTCTACTAAACTGCTCCTGCTCTGTTTTCAACTCCTATCCCCTGTCAACCCTCTGCATCATTCTATTCACACACACAGTGCCTTATGCCAGTGCCTCCTTACCTCTGAGCTAGTTCTCAGCTTCACTGATTATTTTTCGCTGGCTTTCTTCCTTCTCCTTGGCTCTATCCACTCCATTCGCCCAGCGGGCTCACTCCGCTCCCCTGCCCCCAATTCTCACCCATCCCCACTACTCCTACTTTTATTTCAACCACTCCTCACCTACTCAAGACAACCATCCAGCCAAAGCCTTCTTCTCTTTAACCCTCCTCCTTTCACCCACAGTCAACCATCCAGTCAAAGCCTTCCCCTATTTACCCCTCTTCCTTTCACCCACAGTAATTAAATACATCACTAATTAAATACATCACTCTTTCACTACCCCCTCTCACCCCACAGCTCTTCTCTCCAGCTACAAATCATCCCATATTAAACTACATTTTTCTAACCATGCTTTCCTTACTTTTCCTAACACTCTGAACCCCCATCTCCCTCCTACTACTCCTAACAACTTTATACCACGCTAGCTCCTATACATCCAATCAGCTTCCACTCTCTACTCCTTATCATACTCCCACACAAACCATCTCCTCCCTCACAGAAATAATCATTTCTTTTATATCTCCTGCTCTCTGTTTCAGTTCAACCCTCTGCACCTTTTTAATCCTAAAATTATTTCCACTACTGCTAAGACACTCTTAAACAAATACTATACTATCCAGAATACCCTAAATCCAAACCAAAACACACTAAAATTACTTCCTTCAATATCTTCATCTTCATCTTAGCTGAAGACATTCAACCTAACCCATCCACAAATAACAATTACCCTCCCCCTTCCTCTAACCTTTCATTCCCTTACAATACTCTTAAATTTTTTACACTCAGTGCCCAGAGTCTCAACAACAAAGCACATCAGTTTCAAGTATGGCTAAGTCATAACCAACCTGACATTGTAGCCATCTCTGAAACTTGACTCATACCCCATATCTCTAACTCTGAAATCCTACCCTCTGGATTTCATACTCTTAGATGTGACTGCCAAAGAAAAAAGGCGGAGGTGTTGCATTAATCTATTCCAATCTACTAACCTTAATTCCCCTACCAAACCCCATTCCTAAATTTGCCAATTCAGAACTAACAGTCGGTCTATTAAAATGAATAATCACAAAAGTGTCTGTATCATTGCCCTTTATATCCCACCCAGAAATAACGTCTCAACCCTTGAAGACATACTCTAATGGGCCTCAGCTGAAATTAACCTTGAAACTTACATACTAGGCAATGTAAACATTGACTGGAATAAAATCAACAGTCCCATACCCTCCCTGTCCATTAACCTCTTTAACTTTATTCAAATAAGCCACTCCATCACCAGACCCAATAAAGCAAATCACCCAGGATCCACTCTTGACTAGATCTTAGTCACCCATCCAAATAAAATTACCATCTCTGACATCATCCCTGACTCTATTAGTGACCATCTCCCAGCTTTCATTTACCGTGCAACCACCTCCCATCCACACCAACATCAATATATTCAGAACCGCAACCTTAGTAAATCTGACCTCAAAACCTTCTCTAACTATCTCAATCAAATGAATTGGAACATTCTAGAAACTCTTCCATGCGATAAAGCCATAGACCCCTTTAATTCTACTTTCCTAGACACTCTAAATTCCCTAGCTCCACCAAGGAAAAAAAGAATAAAAACTATAACTGCCCCTTGGCTAACCAAAGAAACAAAGCACATTATGGATTAAAGAGACAAATTCTGGAAGCTTTACCAAAAGAATAAACTTCCTGAAACCCTTCTCCAATATACACAACTCCGTAACTTTGCAAAAAAAAAACAAATCTTCAAAGACAAAAAATCCTACTACACTAAGCTCCAGTCCAACCATTCTCAAAACCCTAGGCTTTTTTGGAACTCCATAAACTCACTCCTCAACCCTGGCTCCAAAAATAATCCCTGTCCAGACGCAAGCTAATCTGACCTTGAATTAGCCTCACAGTTCAACTCTTTCTTTATAGAGTCAATATTCGACCTAACGAAAACTTTTCCCAACAACGATCCATCTCTCCAACATTCCACCTCATCTAAGTCCCCAAATAATTTCCCCCATGTTTGAGCTTAAACCTGTCTCCATTAACTACATAAAAAGACATCTATCCAAACTTAAACCCTGCTCCAATGAACCTGACAACCTCACCTCTTCTTTTCTCAAGTCTGTTACTGATGGTATAGCTCTCCCAATTAGTATCCTAATTAATAGATCCATAAAGGAATCCTATGTCCCTAAACTCTGGAATTTCACCTGTATTCTTCCTCTCCACAAGGGAGGCAAAAACAATAACATTTCAAGCTTCCGACCTACAGCTCTTCTCTCTCCAATCTCCAAAATCCTAGAAAAATGCATCCACCTCCAGCGTATGCCTTTTCTGATTAAAAAACAACTTCTTACCCCTACCAAATATGGCTACTGACCAGGACATAGCACCATAACAGCTCTACTATCATTCTTAGAAACTGTCAATCAAGCCCGAGATTCTTTGAACTTAGTATCCACAGTGCTTCTAGATTTCTCTAAAGCATTCAATACTGTTTCCAATAAGCACCTTCTAAGTTACCTCTCAAACCTAAATCTCTCCCAAAACACTCTTTCCTGGTTCTCAAGCTATCTGTCAAATAGATATCAGGTTGTGAAATGGAAAAAAGGCACCTCACCTTTATTACCCACCCCTACTGGAGTACCACAGGGGTCTATCCTTGGACCAATGCTGTTTAATATCTTTATCAATAACTTTCACTCTGCTATTCCTAATGCCAAAGTCATCCAGTATGCAGATGACTCTACACTTGTCTGCTCTGCCTCTAACCTCCTGGACTCCTATCTAAAACTCAGACTGCCTTCTCAACTGCTGAGTTCTGGATGTGCCAAAATCACCTTTCTCTCAATGCTAACAAATCTAAAATACTACTATTCACACCCTCAAAATCTTTCTCTTTTGATAAAAATTCCTCCCAAGTCCTTAGCCAAAGCAACTCTCCGATCAAAGTTGTTCCCTTTGCTAAACTACTTGGTGTAACTATAGACGGACACCTCAAGTTCGACATCCATATTCAGCAAAATATCAAGAAAACTCACCAAAAACCAGGTATGCTATACAGGAACAACCACTTCCTCTCTACTTCTACCAGGCATACTCTGGCCTCCTCTTACCTCCTTCCTTCCACCCCACTACTAACTAACATGTCCTCTGCCATCACTTCCAGACCTGAAAGCAGTTATAACAGCATTTCTAAATTTGCCACCAAAGCCAAACAGTCCACTCATCACTGTGTTACCCTCCAGTCCCTCAACTGGTTAGAATTCACAAATTACCTGGACTTCCTCCAGCTTACTACAGCAGATAGACTAATATTTAATCCAACCAAATGCCTCACTCTAACATCCTTCCCCATACACCCCACACAGAACTCTCAGATCTGAACACCAAAACTTAATTACTGTCCACAAACCTAAACGTCCTGCTGGACATCTTCTTCTCTCCTTCTCCCCTTAGGTAAGAAATAGAGTTCTCTCCCTTCCATACTAAGGACAGTGTCAAACACAAACAACTTCAAAACTCAGCTTTACACCTACCTCTCCTCCAAATGAAAATGTAACTGCATTCTTCCTACCTAGAACTCTTAACAAAAGCAGCTGGAAGGGTATCCTCCTGAGTTCCTAAGCACCTTATAACTGGGTATAACCTTTTATAGCTAATTCCAATACAATCTCTCACTCTGTAAATATCTTTTGACTTTAACATTGTGAATTTGTTAAAATGTATATGCACAATATTTTTCCACTATGGGCAATATTGCTCACGTTTTGTATTATTTGATATGTATTCGTACTTGTACTTTCATTTGGACTGCTATCTTTACTGTAATTTGTTTCATGGAGCTTCCACTCCCCCCCCTCCCGCCCGGGCCTCCACTGAAAATGGGCTGTCTGGGCCCAGTGGACTTCCCCAGTAATCAAACTGGAAATAAATAAATAAACTTAAAATGCAAATCACACCTTCTTTCCCAAATTCCTAGGTTTCTTTCTTAAATACTCTTTGCCAGAGATTTACTATCAAAATCTCGACTGTAGATCTCTGCAGATGGGATATCGGAAGACAGATGGCCAATTGCCATGTGCTAACCATTACATGCTCAATAGTTCATATCAGCAAATGCCACTGTGCATTCATTGAAATGCACTCAGTCTAATGACTAGAGATTGCAGTACAGTGTGGACTGGGACATTCATCCCTATCCTCACTGTAGTGCGATCTCGGAGTTGGAATATATAGTTAGCAGGGGGTGCAGGTGGCTTGACCCCCTGCAAAAACGTGATGTGAAGTGTAGGAGTTCCACATACCTGAGCTGTATGATGACCTGTATGGGCATCATGTTTGCTGTTCAGTGAAAATGTTTAATCTGCTGAATTCATTCAGCAGATTCGACATTTAACCTAAGTGATATTTTGGATCCTGCATTTTCGTTCAAGGTTCTGAATGGATTTTTTCTTTAATTTCGAGATTTTGATAGTAAACCTTTGCAAGATTATTTAAGTTTCATGAAAAGTCCCAGGTTGTTATTTTTTCTTGTACAAGCTTCTCTGTGGTTAATTTTGCTTTTTATTCCTGCAGTAAATTTATGATGCATTTCTACAAACATTTGTTGTACTCTTCATTCTTTAAGTTATTCAAATCCAGCACTGCCCTGTGATCTGACAAACTACTTCATTTCAATGCCATGTTATCTCCTACTGTCTTTATTGAACTATATGATCTATAGTTGTCCAGCTTGACCCATATAGTATATTGCCTTCTCCTTTAGTACAGAAGGTAAACTGCACCTTCTCATGACTTATTTTAGCTACGTCTTTTGTTTTCATTCCATTCTTCAAAGTTTAACAATCTCACATTTGAAGGGCCCATGCTGATTTATGGATTTTCTTCAGTTGTAATCTGCTTTCACAGTTTTCCATAAATATCTTCTACATTTTTTAGTGTGGTACACTTACAAACCTACTACTGTTGTTACTGCGGTACACATGCAAACCTACTACTCTCCATACTGTGTACACATACAAACCTTCTACCCTTGTTACTGTGCTACAAATACAACAAATACAGACCTACTACCCTTGCTACTGTGCTACAAATACAAACCTACTACCCTTGTTACTGTGGCACACATACAAACCTACTACCCTTATTACTGTGTACACATACAAACCTACTACCCTTGTTACTGTGGTACACATACAAACCTACTACACTTGTTACTGTGCTACAAATACAACAAATACAGACCTACTACCCTTGCTACTGTGCTACAAATACAAACCTACTACCCTTGTTACTGTGGCACACATACAAACCTACTAATCTTATTACTGTGTACACATACAAACCTACTACCCTTGTTACTGTGGTACACATACAAAGCTACTACGTTTGCTACTGTGCTACAAATACAAACATACTACCCTTGTTACTGTGGTCCACATACAAACCTACTACTCTTGTTACTGTGGTACACATACAAACCTACTGCCCTTGTTACTGTGTACACATACAAACCTACTACCCTTGTTACTGTGGTACACATACAACCCTACTACCCTTGTAACTGTGGTACACATACAAACCTACTACACTTGTTACTGTGTACACATACAAACCTACTACCCTTGTTACTGTGGTACACATACAAACCTACTGCCCTTGTTACTGTGTACACATACAAACCTACTACCTTTGTTACTGTGGTACACATACAACCCTACTACCCTTGTTACTGTGCTACAAATACAAACCTATTACTTTTATTACTGTGTACACATACAAACCTACTACACTTGTTACTGTGCTACAAATACAAACCTACTGCCCTTGTTACTGTGTACACATACAAACCTACTACCCTTGTTACTGTGCCTACTACCCTTCTTACTGTGTACACATACAAGCCTACTACTCTTGTTACTGTTTTTCTCTCTGTTGTCACAACCACTATCAATATCCAGCCATCTCATACTTCCTAGACCTTACTAACCTTCTAGTCTTTGCCGCTTGTTCCTAATATAATCCCTGGACATTTGAACCTAGAATACTAAAGATGTTCTTGTCCTCCGTGGTGTTTCAAAGTTCTGTTCTTAGGCTGAGCTTTTTTCTGGACTTCATTATGAACTCCTTTAATTCTCAGTAAGACTTTAAGTCATCACAGACTTTAAGGCTTGGCTAGGCTGGCTTCCCTGAAAGGTAACACAATGAGTGGTCAGTTAGTTATTTTTTTTCTGTTCTTGCTTATTTATCTACTTTGTTTACCAGGGTAGTACACTGACCATAAATGGTTATTTTTAGACACAGCCTGAGTAATATAAATCTCAGTAAGTACATAGCTGATCAGAAGAAAGGACTTGCAGCGATGTTTCTTTAAAAACAAACAAACCAAAAAAAAAAGATATCTTTTCTCTTTACACTTTTTTTAACGTATCTTGTTTTTACAAAACAATAACTCACATGCTCAGCAGAAAGTATAGTACAACATGTATCATTATGTTCTGTTGGATTGAAAGGATGGAGAAGTGGAGAAGCACTCGAGAAGAGACTCTAGAAGTAGATAGATCGTAAGGTCATGTGACTGGCTTGGAGGCAGGAGCAATGGGCTTGCTTGAGGAGGTTTTTTTTAAATTGCTGGCAGAATTACAATTTGGATATGATTTCATTTAGATTCCTGGGGAATGATTGCCAGAGAGTGGAAGCTATACTGGAGAAGGAGTGGCTTGAAATAATGGAGCTAGGGGTGAGGGTTACAAGTGTGGGGGTTGATTGTGAGTAGTTTCTGAGGTTATAGGATATATTTTTTCTGTTAGTTTTGGGGTTAGAGGCAAGAATGTTTCCTGATCTCAAGAAAGAGGTCAGCTCAGCTATATTCATATACTGCACTGCACCAGAATGCCCTTTGCAACACTTATTAGTATGAACCACCATGCACTTGCACAAACAGTCACTTGAAGTTAAGAAAACCTCATTTTATAATAAAATGTGAGTTTAGTTAGAAAGCATGCTGCTGATTCATGGGTACATCCTGTATGTGTTCACTGTTGTTCTCTGCTATATAGCATGAGAGACAACATAGAGTTAGCTATAGTTGCTCTGTCAAGTCAGCCCTGGTTATCATATTGTGGCTGAGTAGGGCTGAATGGTCTGAAGTGCTACATCCCAGATATTCATATATAATAAGCATTTCCTGCAGCAAGGAATAACTTCATCATCTGCAAGCCTTACACTGCTGCCCAGCACATCTTTATGAATCCCAGTCAAAATCTTTGGTCCCTCATTTCTGGCTCTTCCCTAGGTAAGACTGGCATACAACATTACAACCTATCATCTTGGAGTAACATGGCTATCAGAATGTCTGTACCTCATCAATAACATTCAGATAAATTAGACTAGGCCAAGTAGACAGGGCAATGAGAATTACCTTGGACATTTATTCTTGTGACCTGGGGCCATCTAATCACTTTGAAGGGTTTAATGAAAATACTTCCATTAGTAGATAAAGTAAATGTTGAGCAGTAAAAGACAGGTTGCAAACTGAGAAGATGGTGTTTTGTATCTCTGTAGCATTTCCCATTTTTTGTTTGTTTGGGAGTAAGGTGAGCAAAGCTGGAGGACTGAACTGAAGGTGATTCTGTCTTGAGTGGTGCAGTCCTTGAGGTCAGCCTGTCTCTCTCTCTCTCTCTCTCTCTCCCTCAGTGTTGATTGCTTAGGGGAGGGCAGCAAGAGTGTCTCTGGTTAGATGAAGAATAGTACAGTCTCGGGTGCACAATAAATGAAAACCGAAGTAAAAAGTAAAAATGCATTCTTTTAATAGACCGTTGTACAATACTTAGACATTAACATTTAACGCTTTCATCCACACTAAGGTGGACTTCTTCAGAATGTCTAACAAAGTGCTCTATCAGTTTATTTAAAAACTTTTTGGTGCCAAAATCTGCCCACTTTAAATTTTAAAGTGATAAGATAATAAAACATTCTGCAATAATAAGTTCGGTCACCAATACAAAGTCTGCATAACCTAACCTATAATCCATAAGTTATAACATTCTATATTCATATTTAAAAATAATTGTCATATAAACAATAAACACATACAAATATCATCCTGTATCTAACAAATTCTTAATATTTAAAACTAATGCGATTGTATTGATTGAAATGCTAATAGAGTAGATGTATATATAAACAATATATTATCCTAACTAGGAGAACGTGTTACTGTGCATGAACTATAATATTTCTCACATACATATTATAACTGTATTATGTTCATGTTATTGGCATCATAATAATTGACATTTTGACAACACACCCACTTTCATCATTATTTATCACAATTCTAGCGCAGTTTTAAAATAGGTTTTATTGTGATATATTCATTTAATCCTGGTTCCCTGGCTGCATCAGTAAATATTTGCCGTATTATTTCCTTTTTGTTTAATTGAGCTTTAATATTCCCACCTCGTGGGTCTGCTATAAGTTGATCAATTATACCAAACTTAAAAGTGTGTGCTTCACCACAATCAGCTATATGCCTATATAGTGTGTTATTCATATCCTTAGTCCTAATACTGTACATATGATCATATATTCTCTTCTTAAACTGACGTTCCGTCTTTCCTATATAATAGCTGGTACATGACACACATTTAGCTAGGTAAACAACATTTCTGGTGTTACAATTACCTTGTTTAAATTTAATTATGGTCCTAGTTACATTGTCCAACACTATACTTTCTGTATCTAAGATAGCATAACATTGTTTGCAACAACCATATTTCCTAGTATGTCTACCTAAATCATTCTTAATTCTTATCAAGGGTCCAACTTCAAGTTTCTTTTTTAAGTTGGAGCCCCATTTTATATACAAATATCGGAGACACACCCAATAGTTTCTTTAATTCCTCATCCACCACCAGCATATTCCAGTTTTTTCTCACTATATTTTTAATATTATTCACATAAAGGGAATATTCTAAGATACATGCTCTACTATATTGTACTGTGTTGTTATTGTCAGTTGTATTCCTGTTTATGGACATTTCTTTTCCTAATAAAAGGGGATATTTTTTACCCCATTCACTTAGCACATATCTGGTTACATCATTCAACATATGGATAGGATAACCTCGAGATATAAACAAGTTACCTATATATTCAATTTCACCAACCATATCATTGTAATCATATGTCATACGAGCTGCCCGTATACATTGGCCTTTAAATATATTTTTCATCATTCTTCTAGGATGGCAGCTGGTGTATTCTAAATAACTGTTGGAGAAAGTTTTTTTTCTAAATATGTTGGATTTAAAACCTGTATTAGTCTTCGAAATATAAGTATCCAAATATGCAATACCATTACTATTACATTTGTAAGGAAATTTTAAAAATGTGCTAGATTTATTCAAAAATTCAATGAAGGGTGTAATGCTGTCCATATCACCTTCCCATAACAAAAAAAAAATATCATCCAAAAGCCTGGAATAATATGTTATTTGTTTTTAATAGCAGCTAGTGAATAATTTAGTTGTTTCCCATTCCAGCATAACCAGATTTGCTAGATGAGGCCGCAAGCCGCCCCCATAGCTACTCCCCTGGTTTGTTTGAAATTCTCCCCTTCAAAATATATGTAATTGTGTTCCAACACCAGTGACATAAATTCCATTACTAGATTGATCTTATCCCATTCCAAGTCAGAAAATTTTATTAAACTATTACAGAAGTCTTCTAACCCCTGTTCTTTAGGGATACATGAAAATAAATCAATGACATCAATGGTAATAAAAATGATGTTTTCCTTCCATACGTTAGTAGTCAATTTAGCAAGAAATGACCAAGAGTCTTTGACCAAATGTGTAATTTTATTGTGCATTGATTTGAGCCATCTATCTATAACAACTTCCAAGGGGTATATCTTAGAATTTCTCCCTGAGACTATAGGGCGGAAGGGAGGTTGTTTAATGTTTTTATGGATTTTGGGTATTCCAACTATATTTGCTAACATAGGATGTTCCACTTTCATAAAGTTATATATGTCTAAAGTAATGCGATTGTCTAATAAGCATTCATCCAGATATAGATCTATTCTTTTATATCCTATATTTATCTCATTGACAGAGATTGTTTCGTAGTTCCCTGTATTGTATAATATCTTATACATTTTATTTACATAATCAGATATGTTGAACAATACAACACCTCCCCCCTTATCTGGTTTCATGACTCTTATATCAGAATTGCCAATCAATTCCTCTAATACCTGCCTCTCCCCTGAGGTCAAGTTGTCATGATCATTGAATTTAGTCATATATCTATTTATTTTATAAATCGCATTTGTCACTGATTTTTCAAATATAACTACATTTGGATGAGATGGAGGTACATATATACTCTTTTTCTTTAATTCTCCATATTCTTGGATCTGTATACTATTTTTGAAAAATAAAGCCAAATTTAGTTTACGGGTGTATAACTTAATTTCAATTATAGTATCTACCAAATTGAATTTAGGTCTAGATATGAACTTCATACCTTTAGCCAATAATGTAAAATGTTCTTGTCTAATGTCTACACTGGTATAATTGTAGATCTTTAAGTTATTATAGCTTTTAACGATAACAACTGTTCAATGGCACTGTGATGCTGTGCATAGCATTGCATTCTGACAGGGTTTTGCTTCTGTGGTTGAGTTTTTGACTGTGATTCCTTCTATGTGGTTTGCATGTATGCCCTGTCTTTGCATGAGTTTTATCCAGGTGCTCTGGTATATTCTCCAGCCCTTCAAATGTCTAATGTATACCTGTTCCCATATGTGTTTTTACTTTCATCCCACTCTAGCATCCAAGGGTTACACAGAAGGTAACTACCTTCTTTTGGAAGGGTAGGCAGGCAGACACTAAGGGTTTATATATCTTTGCAAGCATTTGTCATCTCACTTTATTAGCAACTAGTGTTTTGTTAGCTTGAATATTGGGCTTCAGAGAAAATGTATTTTTCCTTGAAGGGAAAAATAAGATTTAATTTAATTTCTTACTCTTAAATTTTGTTCAGGCAGTCAATGAATGTAAATATTGTAAAATAAAATGTAGAACCCTGTGAGTTCTGGAAACCTAGCTTAACTCAATTACTTACCTCCACTTTTGTTGCAGTGGCGTCTTGGATAATTAGTATGCGTTAAAGGATGGTGGAAAAAATTAAAAAGTAAGACAGTGTGGGAAAGAAAAACAAGGGGAGAATTTCAAACAAACTAGGGGAGTAGCTATAGGGGCGGCTTTCGCCCCCATCTACGCCAATCTGGTTATGCTGGAATGGGAAACAACTAAATTATTCACTAGCAGCTATTAAAAACAAATAACATATTATTCCAGGCTTTTGGATGATATTTTTTTGTTATGGGAAGGTGATATGGACAGCATTACACCCTTCACTGATTTTTTTAATAAATCTAGCACATTTTTAAAATTTACTTACACATGTAATAGTAATGGTATTGCATATTTTGATACTTACATTTCAAAGACTAATACAGGTTTTAAATCCAACATATTTAGAAAACAAACGTTCTCCAACAGTTATTTAGAATACACCAGCTGTCATCCTAGAAGAATGATGAAAAATATATTTAAAGGCCAATGTATACGGGCAGCTCGTATGACATATGATTACAATGATATGGTTGGTGAAATTGAATATATAAGTAACTTGTTTATATCTCGAGGTTATCCTATCCATATGTTGAATGATGTAACCAGATAAGTGAATGGGGTAAAAAATACCCCCCTTTATTAGGAAAAGAAATGTCCATAAAGAGGAATACAATTGACAATAACAACACAGTACAATATAGTAGAGCATGTATCTTAGAATATTCCCCTTATGTGGATAATATTAAAAATATAGTGAGAAAAAACTGAAATATGCTGGTGGTGGATGAGGAATTAAAGAAATTATTGGGTGTGTCTCTGATATTTGTATATAAAATGGGGCCCAACTTAAAAAAGAAACTTGAAGTTGGACCCTTGATAAGAATTAAGAATGATTTAGGTAGACATACTAGGAAATATGGTTGTTGCAAACAATGTTATGCTATCTTAGATACAGAAAGTATAGTGTTGGACAATGTAACTAGGACCATAATTAAATTTAAACAAGGTAATTGTAACACCAGAAATGTTGTTTACCTAGCTAAATGTGTGTCATGTACCAGCTATTATATAGGAAAGACGGAACGTCAGTTTAAGAAGAGAATATATGATCATATGTACAGTATTAGGACTAAGGATATGAATAACACACTATATAGACATATAGCTGATTGTGGTGAAGTACACACTTTTAAGTTTGGTATAATTGATCAACTTATAGCAGACCCACGAGGTGGGAATATTAAAGCTCAATTAAACAAAAAGGAAATAATACAGCAAATATTTACTGATGCAGCCAGGGAATCAGGATTAAATGAATATATCACAATAAAACCTATTTTAAAACTGCGCTAGAATTGTGATAAATAATGATGAAAGTGGGTGTGTTGTCAAAATGTCAATTATTATGATGCCAATAACATGAACATAATACAGTTATAATATGTATGTGAGAAATATTATAGTTCATGCACAGTAGGACATTTTCCTAGTTAGGATAATATATTGTTTATATATACATCTACTCTATTAGCATTTCAACCAATACAATCGCATTAGTTTTAAATATTGTTAAGAATTTGTTAGATACAGGATGATATTTGTATGTGTTTATTGTTTATATGACAATTATTTTTAAATATGAATATAGAATGTTATAACTTATGGATTATAGGTTAGGTTATGCAGACTTTGTATTGGTGACCGAACTTATTATTGCAGAATGTTTTATCTTATCACTTTAAAATTTAAAGTGGGCGGATTTTGGCGCCAAAAAGTTTTTAAATAAACTGATAGAGCACTTTGTTAGACATTCTGAAGAAGTCCACCTTAGCGTGGATGAAAGCGCTAAATGCTAATGTCTAAGTATTGTACAACGGTCTATTAAAAGAACGCATTTTTACTTTTTACTTCTTACTTCGGTTTTCATTTATTGTGCATCCGAGACTGTGTTTCCAGCTTACACTTATTGGTCTTCTGTTGTCGGCAACTGGTTTTGGCATTTATTAGAGATGAAGAATAGCTGGACCTGTTTATAAGAGGTCAAACAAACAGTGAAGTGCTTAAAGGCTATCTGATGATAAGAATGGGATCCTTATGGTAGAGAAAGCATCTTTTTAATGACTAAATAGTGTAATTATTAATGAATAGAGACCACATCTGTCTAGTTTTCTACAGCTTGATGAAGTTATCTCCTGTTTTGATTTTAGTGGCCTTGATAAACAGTCTCCTAAAGCATAGCTGTTATTTTCTTTGGACTGAATCTAGGCCTGACTCTCAGCTGCTGTACCTCTTCCAGTTGTACAAAAGCCAGGATTTCCAAGTGATGAGGGAAAAAGTGTTCTGATACTTAAGGACCTCCATGCATAGAGGAGAGTACACAGATTGTTACCTAACTCCTTCTAATTCCAACATGACATATCTAACATTCCCTCAGAAAATCATGCCGGCCATCGAAGAATGGTATGTACTGATGGAGAAAGAGACTAGGACATTGCGGTACTCAGATGTCAGAATGCCTTTACACATTCTGTGAGCTCTGTATCATATTTTAATCCACACTTTGTAATAACAATACAATATGGTGTTGCATAACAGATGAAGAAGAATTTCTGAATCCACTTAAAATGACTTTCAGTTGTTATATGCAAGAGCTTTCCAAATGCAATAGGGCAGCCAGTGAATGAGGTTAACAACAATGAAATAATAGTAAACATTCAAGCCCAAGCAGTGATCATGTTTGGCCAGAAAGTAATCAGTGCATGACTATGTATGTTAAAATGGTAATAATTCAGACCCTTATGCATGGTATAGACTGCAGACTGTTTTATGATACCTGTTAGGATATTTCAGTTTTCATTAATAACCAATAATAAAATATATCAGTATAGTACAGAAGACGCAGTTTGTGTGCTGGTAAAGTACAGTGTTCTTTAGTTCTGAGTTTAATTTTCACGGTTCTTACATACATAATCAGATTTAATTAAACATTGATAGAAAATGTGGCAAATCTTGTCTTACAGAAATGCCTAAACACTTTAAACGAACACATAAAAGTGTTATATTGTGTACGATGTTCTTTTCTGACTGACTTATTCTGTGTAAAACAGAAGACCAGGAGCTATCGTATGACAGTTTGTAAACACACACTGATATGTGATGCTGTAATTGCCTACTCTTGCATTCCTCCATCAGAGTCAGCGGCAGCCTAATTTACACTGACTTAAATGTCAGAGTGAATATCTAATTCATTCCATAGAAATGATTAATCAGTAGCTGAAATATATTCCTCTTACGTAATGTCAAATGTAGATGAGCCCCCATCCCTCAACACACACACACACTCTAGCCATGGTTGCTTCAGTTAATAACATACGCTTCAGCACCTTACATTGTCAGTCAGATGTACAAGTTATGAACCACATACTGCTGGGAATGAAATTCTTCTCCTGCATTATGCAAGTGTTACACACATGTCCTTAAAAGTAGTTGTTATTTTTGATGTGTGTACAAATGATGACAACATAATTCACACCTTGTCTTTCAACATACAGTGATGTAGACTGATGCAATAAGTTACTACCTGAGATGCACCTAGTTGTAACATGCATTGTATTTTTTGAATAAGGCTTGGAGAACTGCTGTTGCTAGAAAACCCTAATTTCTAATAATTCAAAGATGAATTGTAAATGTTTATGATGCTGCTGACAATGTTGATGTGACTTGACTTATCAGCAAAAATATTATTATTTGTATTTGTTAATCAGGATAGACCACTGATCCACACGGACCTTTTTGAGACTCATACCAGGAGCACTGTCTGGCTAAGTGACTTGCTCAGAATCACACAGTCAGACAATTGGAGGTTGAGCGAATCAAACCCTGGATTTCAGGAGGCAGCTCATTAATAGCTCATAGGCTTCTGTACCAACTGCCAGACAATTGATGAAAAGTGACAGTTACAGTTTGAGACTGCTTGGATACTTGCATCAAATAATACACAATGAGTTTTATGATTTTTCTTCTGACAGACTGAGTAGATGTAAATGTGCTATGTTATTTGTTATGGTCCTTTATGGTTCAGGGCTATTTGAGTCAATTACAGAATGGATAAACCAAGAAGAAAACTCGAGTTGCAACAAACTGATATGTAGGAATGCAGCAGGAACCAGCAAACAAACAATCCACAGCAAACACTATTTATTTTAGTGCTTTCGTTGGCCTTAAGCCTTTGACATAAGCAGAAAACAGAATCGACAAACTGTACATTAAACCCTGACTGGAGAATGAATGTTCTCCAGCAGGATGTTGATGTACAAGTAATGCCCCTGAAAAACAAGTCCATTTTTTTCTGCATATTTAGCTGAAGTTATAGCTTAAACAGTTAAGAAGCAAACAGCCGCCATTTTTTTATGCTCACTAAACAAAGCTTTGCTATATAGCTAACATAAAATGAAAAGGAAAACTAAATAAAATAAAATAAAAAAAAAATGTTTGTGTATCTTTGTGTATGTGCATGTGTACTTGCATGCATGCATGTGTGTTTGAGATAGCTAGACGAGAATATTGACTCAACAGTTAGCATTTATTTGTTAAGCGTTAAGAGTTATGAAACTCTTAATAAAAAGCATTTTTGACTGACTAATTCTCAGTGAAACTAAAACCAAAGACATGGACAGGAAAGGGAGGGGGGGGGTTGCAAAGACTTTTGCAATGCTTGAATTGTGTGTGTGTGTGTGTGTGTGTGTGTGTGTGTGTGTGTGTGTGTGTGTGTGTGTCTGTGTGTGTGTGTGTGTGTGTGTGTGTGTGTGTGTCATTTATTTGATCACAAGCAGAAACTGAGAAGATAAATAAAATGGCTGTATGTGTTTACATCAATGGAGATGTGCAAATGTGCGTGTATGTGTTTCTAAATGTGTGTGTGTTTTTCTATGTGTATGCAAGTGAGTTTGTGTGTGTGTGTGTGTGTGTGTATCTATACATATCTTATATTTCTGTTGTAAAATATTTCCTCGATCAAAAATAAAGATGCTAAAGCAAGTTTGATTTATTAGGTGGGGGACCTACTCAACATCCAAATGTATAAAAAATGTGTATGTAGTATTTAAAAAAAAGCAAAATAAATGCAAACTAATTTTGCAGTTAGCCCATTCTCTAACCACAATAATGCCCACCAGAATGTGTGTTTTGTGAAAACAACACCCTACCAGGGGTGTAGAGGAATTCCTTCTCTGGCATTGGGCCTCAGAACACCCCTGGGTAGGTGTCATTTCCCCTGTAACACACACCCTATTGGGCATTATTGTTTGCATATATTTAGAAAAGACATACAAGTTCGCAGTATAGGGCTGAGGAATTAATTATGCATTTAGATATGCAAGAAATACATTTTTGCATGATTTTGTTCATTATAATCCATGGAGTGGGAGAAGATTATATGTAAATATGAAGCAAAAGTTGTAGAAGAACAAGTTTTGATGTAAACGGGTTGTGAGCTTACATAGCAGTATTAAAGACATTAAGGGATCCAAAATGTAACTACTGGTAGGAACCTCCATATGACATGATTTCATGATGGCCCGAATTACATTTACTTCTGCTGAGTGAGACGTAGATAGGATTATTTTGGAAGGCTACTTATTCTGTATGATGTTCATAATAATGCTTCTGCTTAATTAAGAACATTAGAGCATTCAGAAGAAACAAGCTTTGAAATTCAGTGTCTGAATGCATACACAAAAACATTAACAAACATTTCAAACTGTACACGGATGCATGCTTACCCTACACACACACACACACACACACACACACACACACACACACACACACACACACACACACACACACACACATTCATATCCCATTGTGAACAAAGCAAAGCACTCCTTTCATCCTCTTAGTGCAAGAATACTGAAAAAAGCCAAAAATAATTGGAGGGGAAGCCCAAAAGTCATGGGCAGATTTTAAATATTGTTCTTATTAGCTTAGAAATTTGCTGAAATAACAGGTTGTATATTACCATGCATTTTCTGAAGGATATAAAATGTGAAGCGGACTGATGCTGTTTAGTGACTTCAGTCCTTAAAGTTTACCAAGAAAACCAAAAATTGGATGAGGAACAGACCAAAAATATAACAAGGTCTGAACATTCACAGTTGAAAAGTATAATGCAGAGTATTGCAGCATAAATCTTTGTTTCATGTACTTCAAAGAGATCAAGCTTTGCATATATTTTCGGATTGTTTTAAATGCGTTTTTTACTTCCATAGCAAAGGTTCTACATAATAAGGCAGTTAGGGTACCCATGGTGTACAATAAAACATGGACCAACAGTATACTTAGAAATGACATCAATCAGGAGAGGTGATATGTATCAAATTGTCAGTATGACATATGCATACTTGTGAGTTCTGTGTGCCCTGTACTGTTTTCGCATAATAAGCAATGTTTAAAAATACTGACTTAGAAATAGTTTAGAATGCATATAGACATGCAATATATATGGGTACTAAGCCGACTGCCTGGGGTGGGACATGACAAAGCCCTTTTTTTTTTTTTTTTTTTTTTAGTTTAGCACACAGTTTTGAAATCATCACATGAGAATAATTGCTCATTTTTCCTCTAAATTCAGCGATTTGGAGTTAGAATATTTAAGATGATGTGCAGGGAGTCTTCATGTACATGTGTTGTATATGAAGGCTTTGGCTCCATGGAACAACTGTCTTTCTTTTGAACTCATCAACTGCAGTTTCTGGCAACAAGATGGCATTACAACAAAACCTTAATGGGGTCTACCTATAAAATGCTCAACACAGACTAGTACTTATTCATGTGCCCACAAATGGGAGATTATAGATAATGTGCTACCTTATTGCATTTCTGTTCTACACTGTCAACATTTCCATTGGGTATATTTACAGAAGACACAGGATGTGGTGGTTCAAATAACTTTGTGGAATTTATAAATCAGTGCTACACAATGGGCGGCACTTCTTAACAAATGAAAATGTCACAAGATGAAAGGTAGTCATATACTGCTCCTTCACTTATTATCAGTGTGTGGTAATCATGGTGGGGTTCTGCAAGGGTCATCTGTGCTCCAAATATCCCTAGGATTTGGTGATTGCATCTGCTCCCTTGTGAAGGGTATGAGAGCTGGCTGTAGCTTTTGGAGTTTGAGTAAGTAAGCCAGGTGTAGGATGTGTGGTGGCAGTTGCCATCATACCACTGACACTATCTCATGACTGCTGTCACCCATCTCCAGCTTTTGAGAAATAAAGGTAGCTTGGGCCTACCCACCAGTCATGCTGTACAGCACGTTTTATGTTATCCCCAACGATATTATGGCATGCAATAGGAAACTTTTAAATAATTGCTTGATGGCACAAGCATAAACTTTGTACACCTGAGTGATTTGATATAACACTTTATGCCATGCCTGTACAAGCTACTAGACTAAATTGTAAGAAGGGCTTGATTTACCACTGATTTATGTGCCAAGATTTGAAGTGTTAGATGGAAAAGGATCTAAACTTATTAGCACAATAGGGAGCAAACTTCAGTGTGAGGAGAGCTACTTCAATAATGATGGACTACAGTATGTTTAGTTAATGTTTATATTTTTTTCTGTCCCCCTTCTGTACTGACCTGGCAGCTGCCATTCATGTCCATTCATTCCCCATTACTGGAATGGCAACTGTTCTTGGCATGGCTGTCACATCGGTAGCCATAGTGAGTATTTAAATTTTTTTGACCTAATCCATTCCCTGAAGGCTGATGTGAGGGTCTGTGATAACTTCCCCTGAAAATGTCCACATTCCTATCCATACCCGATGTGCAACTCTAGTCTTGGCAGAGCCAAGGATTCAACCCTGGGTCATAGTGCTGTGTACCTTATACCTCGCTTTCCATTAGGGGTGGACCACCTCCTTCAGCTGATGTTAGCCATTCACCCCATACTCCCCCACTCAGCACCTAGGGAGCTACTTGATCTGCAGTCAAACCCTGGAGAATGCCAGTTACCAAACATTCCTTATATGACCACTGATATGCAGAATTTGGAAGAAACCTTTGTTACAACAATCAAAAGGAAGAAGGCACTGCTTGAATTTATATCAGGAAGGTTGGATAATATTATACAATGTTATATGATTGCCAAGGCTCACTGTTACTTTTATCAGGAAAAGGAAGGTGTAGTAAACAATCTAGAACCATTACTCCCCTCCCCACACACACAGAAAGACAAACAGACAGAGAGAATAGAAAGACTATCACAAAGTTAAGGAAAGTAATTACCTTAATGGAAAATAAAGGGTCTATATCATATGAGCGAATCGCACAAATTGCGAACGCTCCCAATATCGAACGTACCAGACCTTGAACTTCCTATTGTGGGGGCTGCTCCCCCTACACCCCCCGCTAAATATATATTCCAACTCCGAGTTTGCACTACAGTGAGGAAAGGACAAATGTCCCATACTTCACTCTACCACGATCTCAGAAAAAGCGCTTTGAGGTCTGGATGGTTTGATATTATGAGCACTCGCAATTTGTGTGATTTGCTCATATGATATAGACCCAAAAATAAAGGCTACAGTTGTTATTAACAATTTGGTAAAACATTATAAATACAAATACAAACTGAATGTACAGACATAAAGTATAAAAAATGCTCCTTTGCAAACCACAGAGGCTGCTTTCATATGTACTTTTCTGAAAACGCCAGTATGTGTTCACTGCTTTTAGGAAATAGATCCCAATCCCTGGATTCAGGATTAGGTGATCATATATTCCCTAAACTCCAAGTACATCTCCAGGAGGTGGAACTCCATCCCCTTCCCTCTCAGAAAAATAGAGAAAATCTAAAATCCTTTAAACCACAACTTAAAAATAATTAGCAGCTTACTGCTTCTGCCCCTACATTTCTCCAAGCTAAGCCCCAACTTGTACCTCATCACTATATGCCACATCTATTGCATGTGCTTTCCCTCTCAAAACCATTATAAACTAATTCATGTTGGCACAAGTGTATTACTACAATTAACATTTCTTACTGCATTATTAAAGAATATTCTTCACAACTGATTTAGTAAATTTAAAAGTGAAGTCTGCACACAGATGTTGACTACTACTAATTGTGGTAGTGAGAAGTAAATCTGTCTATTGTTTGTAAGATTGTATTGTACTTTGTTCAATTTAAGTGGTTTGCCCACACATATCCATCACTGTTAATGGTATAATGTAATGAGAATAAAACTCAGTATATTGTGGATTGCAACCCTGTGCAATGTATATAAATCTGACTTATATTTTACTCTTTTTCTTTTAGTAGGGATGGTAACACAGGGAGATACTGCCAGCGCAGCTAACTAGAGTTTTGCAATAATTATTCATTGGTGAATATCAAAATGATTTTTGTAATATGCTTGTATTAAAAATGTATTAGAACTGTATGTCATGTGTATATCAAACTGGTTTGTACAGACGTATGTTAAAAAGGTATTTTATAAAGTGCTTGTGCTTAAAATTCAACTGTAGTATGCCCTACTGGAAAAGAAAAGAAATGTACATGCACTAGTGTAACTGTTTAAATTGCTATATTGTAACAGTGGAAACTGGAATACAGGAGGTTAATTTCAGAAAAATAACTGAAATTAAATTACTTTATGGCTATGCCATAAAAGATGGCATCTTTCAGTTTCACCGCAGCAAGGAGACACAATGTCTAAAACTAGGGAGCTTTCTGTATTGTCTCTAGGGAGAAAAAATTACTAGTCTTGAAATATGAAGGAATGTAATTTTTTTATGACTTTCAGCATCTGTTAAAGATCTGAGGTCTATGTATTTTCACAAGTAGATGCTAAATACTGTCAGCTTCCAGCAGTGGGGGTTTCACCTGGGGTAGAGCCAGATGACAAGAAATTATATCATTCTGCAAGCTATCCCAGCAGTAATATTTGAGATATTAATTTGAAAAGTCTCTTAGAGAGACAGGGCATTCTTTATTTTGTCTTGGACCTGCAAGAACCATTCACCACATCTGCCTTGCTCTGATGAAGTAAGTTACTAAGAAATAGTGTAATTCTCTTAGATATAGTCAGGAATATAACAAAGCTTAATTTAGATATTTTTCTTTATTCATTTGAGACTGTCCTGCAATGTTGTTTTAAATATGTCTTGCGATTTTGAACTCTGATGTCACTGTGAATATATACTGAGTATTTTCTTGTTCTTTTATTATTAAATATATTTAAACCTTTCATTGTGGCTGATCTGTCTAGAGATATTTATGTTTTGAGTACTTGCATATTTATTTGGTGACACTGTGTGGGCCACTCCTAATAGCCTTGCTCTTGGTCAAACTACCATTTGTATTAATATTAATATTACACAGTAAGATTGGACACCCTTTGTTAAGGGCCTTAAAGTAGCTGATAAGGAGTTGGCTGGTGGCAGTGATAACTACCTTATAGTCTGAGCAAAAGGGGGCATAACTAGTAAACCTCTGCCATGCTTTCCCAGGTGTGTGTGTGTGTGTGTGTGTGTGTGTGTGTGTGTGTGTGTGTGTGTGTGTGTGTGTGTGTGTGTGTGTGTGTGTGTGTGTGTGTGTGTGTGTGTGTGTGTGTGTGTGTGTGTGCGTAAATCAAACCTCAAAGAGTGAGTTAGTGTCAGCTACTTGGGCAGGGACATGAAGCACATTGGCTGTACAGAGAGGATGTTGGAGGTCTTGGCTTGGCTGAGATCTCAACTCTGTAGCTATGCCAGTGGGGAGTCTTATTGGGGATATGGAGAAAGAGGGAGAAACCAGCTCCAGACTGACTGTGGTCTCTGTATGCTCATAAGGGAAATTGCACTGGATGCAGAGAGCTGCATCTGTAAATACTGTGTGTGTACTTGCTATCCTCACAATGTATGTCCCCCACTGGTGCCGTTGGTGAGGATTGAGGCTTCTTGCTTAGTGGTCCAGTGGTTGTTCATCACAGAGATGTTTGCTATCTTTGTGTATTGTAAATATCTTATGTGTATATGTCAGCTAGGCCTCCACTGAAAAAGGGCTTTATTGTCCAGTTAGACTTTCCTGGTAATGAACGAATTAAATAAATAAATAAATCACTCAATAAATATGAAGAAACTGCAATCCAAAAGTGTAAAGAACACAATAACCTAAATTTTCTCTGAAGTCTGTTTTCTTTAAACTTCTAATGAAAGTGGGATAAAACTCTTCTAAAGGAAATGGTTTCAGCATTTCCTTTTTGAAGAAGAATTAACTTGGAAGATGAGTACATTTCACATTTTTAGTAGAATGGACAGACACACTGCAGAAATATTCATTGGACAAATTGATCCAGACTTACTTTACATACCAAAAAATAGAGAAAGGGGATTAAATTATGATTAACATTCTAGAGGGAGAGCAGGAAAGGAGCCTATAAGAGAATCAGGACTGCTGATTGAAGGCTACAACCCCTGGAGTAAAGTAGAACTAAGCAGAACGATTGGCTGAATGATGAAGGCCAGTCTTTTCTAATGCCGTTGGAACTATTGGTTTTCTAACATTAAATCTGCTGTGTTGGGAAGAAGTGGTGGCATTAATGAGATGGAATGTGACCTAACTAAACCAACAAAATAACGAACATTTGCAAAGTTCAAAGAAAATGTAGCCTAACTTATTTTCATAGCTGACCTCACCATCAAAAGATCTTCTCATGATGTGCCATTAAAGTCCCTCACTGAAACGAGAGAGCAGAAGTTAAAATGCATTTCTTGAAGTGCAAATGTGATTATTAAGCTTTGTTAACTACGTTTCTATCCATAAATGTATGGAAGATTCCATACACAAACACAGGACCCACATTGTATACCTGTAAAGTAGAAATCATTTCATATACATATCTGACAACATGCATGTCTACCATAGCAGCTAACACCAGAATCTTTCTCTCCCACATCGGCTAACTTTATAAATATTTGGTTTTCTGTGATCCTAAAAAAACTAGCTAATAATGAGAGCAATTGAAACTGACAATTGGATACATAAACTTGAAAATCTTGTAGTGTGAATGGCAGGCTTTTGCTAAGCCACTCCAGGGTTATGGATTCCTTATTGAAGTAGGGCTGCACTCAAGTGCAGCAGTTATCAAGATTTGTACTATACCACTGTAGACACAAACTATACTACCCTGAGGGTTAGACTTTCAATAGCCTGTCTCACTTAAGAGAACAAACAGTGCAATAATTAATAAAAGTAAACTGTCAGGAATCTGAATGAATTTACACAGACTGCCTAGCATGCTGGAAAACGCAAGCTTACACAGAGGAAAAAGCTAAGAGCAACTCCTTTTATAGCACTCTCTAATTTTGACTAGTATGGGAAAGAAGGGTGATGTTTCCCAAAGATTTCAGCTTAAGGAAGCCTGCCTAATTTAAAGACTTTCCACAAAATAGGGTTCCTACTTGCTTTGTTAAAATATTACAGTTCCTTTATGATTGCCAGGTCCAGAGACCACAGATATAGGAATTCTTGTGAATCACTAGGCTACTAGTAGCTATAAATAAAAAAGATTAGATTGTGAGGAATTCTTAAATAAAGTACAAATATAGAATTTGGAAAAGGATGAACCAGTGGATTATTAAGGGTAGACCAGCTGTTGGAAGATTAATTGATGAACTAGTAACTAATAACATGCTTAACTACCCTTTAAACAAACTGAATGAAAATGGAAAGCTACACAAACTATGATAGATGACCCAGATAAAAAACAGTGGCATAGGTTAACTGTATCCCAGACAAAAGTGAGATAATGCACAAGTGGAAGAAATGTCCTTTAATCAAATTAGATTGCTACAAGCTGAAATACCTTTTCCTTAGTTACTTCTATTAAGTAGGGCTATGTAGCCCCCCTGAACAAATGTGAAGAGCTCTACCACCCAAAACATACATTTTCAAACTGTATTAATGCTGTAATAGCTTCCCATATATATATATATATATATATATATATATATATATATATATATATATATATATGGCTTTGATACAATTCCACTATAGGAAATAGATCTAAAAAATGTAGTACTGATTCATCATCTGAAGGCTAGAAACAAATCAGAGAATGTAATATCCAAGTACTAGTTTAACTTTTATGGCTAAAAAACATGGACGATCACTTCTGAGTGAAAAAAAAATCAGTAATATGTAAGCTAGCAGTAAAATATAAGACCCAAAGCAGCATGGAGTTAAGATGAGGATATTTATTTATTGAAAATTGGATGACTGGATGACTGGGTAGATACCTATTTTCAGAAGCGGCCTGGAGAGAAAAACTTCAAAGTATTACAAAGACATTTCACGAACAGTAATTTTATAATCTTAAAAATAATACAAAAATATCTGGAGTTTTAATAATTGTACCAAAGCTGACATAATATAAAAGCATGCATAAGAACAGATACAACTTATATGACAATGATATAATATTTAGAGAAATTTAAGACAGTTTAGATAAATTATGGTAAGTTATTATAATACAAACAAATGCAGTAGGACGTACGAGACAAAACTAGAGCTATGGCATACTTAGATAATGAGTCAGAGGAGAGAAATTGATTGAAATAAGGAGGTGTAAGGTATGACTAGGTAGTTATTCATAATTAGGGATATAGTATAGTCTGGGTTTGAGTAAGGTCAGAGACGGATTTTGGTTAGGAAGTCTTTCAGAATGACTTTAAAGGATTTGGAGAGGGTATTGACCTGATGGATACAACTAAGGAGTTCCAGGTCTTAGTAACATGGTATGAGAGTGGACAGAGGGGAGATTTTGGTCACTGGATTGTAATGACAGAGTGGGAACATTGTTGTGTAGAATGGTATTTAGTGCTGGACAAGCAGATGGATGTTGGATCATTTTATAGGTGGTAAGAAGCTTTGTACATTAGTTGAAGGGGTAATTCTATCCAATTTAGATTTTTCATGCTATATAGCATAGCCAGTGTTAGGAACCCGCAGCTGCGAGAAGCCCCCAATTATCTACTCACAAATTAAGGCCCCATGCAGCACCTGCGGTTTTCTCCATCTCATACATTTGTTTGTCTGCACCTTATGGCCGTCAGCATGACTGTGTGATGTCACTGCGCAATCGCAAACGTTTTTCTTTTTTTTTACTTGTCTGTGTAAGCTGCACTCAGTCAGGTCTGCTTCAGTGAAGCAAGGGACCTGATTGGCTGCAGCACCCAAGGAAGTAAGTTTTTTTTTTGTTTTACAGGTAACATTAACGTTTGATGAGTTCTCTGTACAGATGAAACAGCATCTGCAGGGCTGCACCCTCTGCAATGATGCAAGCAGTTCATTTGAGTCATTAGTGTTATCTTTCATGGTTGACAGGGAGAACAATAGAGCTATTTATATGTAGTAAAGTTAAATTAAGGTGCACACCAGCTGAGCTCTGATATTAAACTAAGGGAAGCTAAACTGGAGCTTAATAAAAAAGCTTTCTCTTCCACAGATCACTGCTGGGCTTGGAGAAATGGCATGAACAGAACAACAGTTACAACATAAAGCAAATTATTTTAACTAATAAAAAGTTACATGCCTAGTATTTTTCACATGTTCATGGAATTTTTCTTACTTTAGAGTGTTGCACCCACATTATAATTTAAATACAAAGGTCCCATTACTGCCATGACATTACATGGATTAATGCCTATAATGCACACATTCACATCTATAGCTCACATGTTCAGAACCTCATATTAATATTCACATGCATTCCAGTAAAAGCATAAACAGTATTTTTAGCTGTTCCCAGCTCAGTAGCATGGGGGTGGGTCATCGTCATAGGCTGCAGTGACCCAAGTTAAAGCATTGTGCTGTGGTTCCTGGAGACAGAATGCTGGGGGAAGGGGAGGAGTGCAATTGTAAGAAATCTTTTGTGAGCCTGTGCATGTGCTAACAAAAAAATAACAAAAAAAAAAAACGTGAAACTGCAACCCTCCAGTATGGTACATGTAGAGTATGTAGGTGTGCCCGCACAAGAACATGGGCATTAAAGAAATAACCCAGTGCCTATATAACTACTTTGGAGAGCTGTCAATCTTTGAGGGAACAAATTAGCAGCTTAATTTAAATAGCTCTCACCAGTAGTCCTGTGTCACTGAGGTACAACCCAAAACAATACATAAATCAAAACTGTATTTGGTCTTTTTTTATCCACCTCACTCATAAAATTCCTTTTACATGTCTAAAGTTTAAATAGATCTGTATCTCTGTATTAAAATGCATATAAATTAATATTTTCCTTACATTGTTGTATGCTCATCCAGGCTATGTCTGTAAGTGGCCCACTGTGATATGTGCACTGCTCCAATAAACAAATGTGAAATAAAATAAAACTGATGGCAGATTAAGACTGATATACAGTGGATATAAAAAGTGTACACACCCCTGTTAAAATGCCAGGTTTTTGTGATATAAAAAAATGAGACCACAATAAATCATTTCAAAACGTTCACACCTTTAATGTGACCTATAACCTGTACAATTCAATTGAAAAACAAACAAATCTGTTAGGGGAAAAATATAAAACATAAAAAACATACAATAAGCTGGTTGCATAAATGTGCACACCCTTAAACTAATACTTTGTTGTAGCTGTAATTACAGCATTCATTCTTCTTGGGTACACACCTGCCCCAAATAAAGTTCAGCTATCCAAGTAGGATTTTCCTGACATTTACTCAGTTGCCTGCTACAACAAAAGCCATGGTTTGCAAAGAACGTAAAAAACATCAAAGGGATCTCATTGTCGAACGGTATCAGTCAGGAGAAGGGTACAAAAAAATTTCCACAAGCATTGGATATACCATGGAACACAGTGAAGACAGTCATCAAAAAGTGGAGTAAATATGGGACAACAGTGGCATTGCAAAGAACTGGACGTCCCTCCAAAATTGATGAAAAAACAAGATGAAAACTGGTCATGGAGGCTGACAAGAGACCTACAGCAACACCGAAGGAGCTGCATGAATTTCTGGCAAGTTCTGGTTGTGTACTACATGTGACAACAATCTCCCATATTCTCTGTATGTCTGGCCTGTGGTGTAGGGTTACAAGATGGTAGCCTTTTCATACACAGAAAACATCCAGGCCCGGCTAAAATTTGCAAAACAATGCATCAAGTCTCCCAAAAGCATGTGGGAAAATGTGTTATGGTCTGATGAGACCAAGTCTGAACTTTTTGGCTACAATTCCAAAAGGTATATTTGTTGCAAAAACAACACTTTGCATCACCAAAAGAACACCATCCCCATGGTGAAGCATGGTGGTGGCAGTATCATGCTTTGGGGTTGCTTTTCTTCAGCTGGAACTGGGGCTTTAGTCAAGGTGGAGGGAATTATGAACAGTTCCAAATACCAGGCACTTTTGGCCCAAAACCTTCAGGCGTCTGCTAGAAAGCTGAAGATGAAGAGGAATTTCACCTTTCAACACGACAATGACCCCAAGCATACATCCAAATCAGAAAAAGAATGGGTTCACCAGAAGAAAATTAAAGTTTTGGAATGGTCTAGCCCAGAGTCCAGACCTACATCCAATAGAAAATCTGTGGGGTGATCTGAAGACGGCTGTGCACAAGAGATGCCCTCACACTCTGACAGATTTGGAGTGCTTTAGCAAGGAAGAGTGGGCAAATATTGTCAAGTCAAGATGTGCCATGCTGATAGACTTCTACCCAAGAAGACTGAATGCTATAATTAAATCAAAAGGTGCTTCAATAAAGTATTAGTTTAAGGGTGTACACACTTATGCAACCAGCTTATTGTACATTTTTTATATTTTTTCCCTAACAGATTTGTTTGTGTTTCAGCTGAATTGTACAGGTTATAGGTCACATTAAAGGTGGGAAAAGTTTTGCAATGATTTCTTGTGGTCTCATTTTTTTATATCACAAATACCTGTCATTTTAACAGGGGTGTGTACACTTTTTATATCCACTGTATCTGTCATCATGCGAAACAGCAGACAATTTGCTGAACAGTCATGAGATTAGTAGTGTACTTAACTGTTCAGATCAGATTGGTGACATACTTGGTGTTTCAGTCTGATACAGGTGGAAAAACGTTCTTTACAGAACTGCTTATTCTTTGGTTGTGGATTTGGCTGCCTTTCTACCCCCATGTCTCCCTCTTGATAAATCAAAATGTCTGATCACATCTGTCATGTTAGGCACGTTGTTATTTATCTCAGCTTGACCACCAGCTATTCAGGAAGCAGATTGGATTATAGAGTTATAACCACACTCTGTCCCCACTCATGGTATTCACCTTCCTTATATTTCACTCTCCTCCTCATTTTGTATCCCAGTCGTCTACAGCACCAGTTATCCTTGCTTTGTCTGTGTGTCTCCTTTGTGTTCTACCCAAATCACGTCATCATCTCTCCTATTGGACTTTGTCCATCTTTTGTGTTTGTCTGCCCCTGCTACCATGCCTGTACCCTATTTCCTGCCCACACTTTCCCCTTATTTCCATACCCCTCTACCCTTCTATGAAAAAGAAAAATGGGCATCTGCTTTTGCTTGCCACCTCCTATCCCAGTAGTTCCTTCCTATGTGCTCCTCAGCTTGATCTTCTCCTTTCAAACTATCCTATACACTGATTTCTTTCTCATTTATAAAAACAAATTGGTACGGACTTTGTTGTGGACCCTTTACCAGGCTCTCATCTGTGCTCATAGATGTACATCATTACAAATTTGAAAGTGCATTCTCACAAGCAAGCTACATGCATGCTAAGGGGCTCATTATGTCATGAAACCTATTATCTTGCACTGCCAGACATTATGCCAAATATGGAAGTTTCACTGCTGAATTCCTTAATTACCTCCATTTTGTATCAGTGCTCATAATTAATTGTTAGTTGACATTGGGCCCCACTTCACTACTTTGATTATGAGGTGTGATCTCAGAGACTACGCTGGTAATTCTTATCTTCTCTTTGATATTTTTTCAAAGTTGTGGCAACAGCAGTTATTTAATTAAAATGGTCAGAATGACAAATTATCATGAAACAACTCAACAGAAACTGCTGTATCATATTTGGTTCTACAAAAAAGAGGCCGAAAAAAATATGTGCTGGTATTAAGGTTGCCAGAGTCTTGACTGGCCGGATTGGGACAAAAGTCTTTCACACTAGTGAAGACCAAAAAAAAAAAAAAAAGGTCTTTCGTCTTTAATGTGAAACACCGCAGTTCTGCAAGACAAGTAGCTCTGTGTTTGCCGATTTTTGATTGGCCCGTATGTTGGTATATGAGCCAATCAAAAACTTGCACAACGGACCATGTTCTGTTCAATGCAGAACATCAAGCAGTTCCGCATTGAACAGAGGTCCGTTTTTCAATTTTTTGATTGGCTGGTATACGGACCAATCAAAAAAAAAAGTGGAGGCCATTTTGCCGGGACTGTAACCGGCAGTGCGGGACTCGGGATCGGGCTGCCGATCCTGGGACAGTCCTGCTGAAATAGGGACGTCTGGTTTTTGAAAATTCCATGATTTGTCTGGGTTTTTGAAAAACCCAGACAAATCGCAGAATTTTCAAAAACCGCCCAGACAGGAGCCCAAAAAGAGGACGTGTCCGGGGAAACCCAGACGTATGGTAACCCTATGCTGTAGGTTATGTGGGGGAGGAGAGGGGTTGTGTGATTATTACTTCATTAATTTTCACCACAGTCAAACCTCAGAGGTGAGCACATGAGATTATTATAACTTATGTTTGGGCTAATGTCAGCGTGGTCATTGTTTCACTTACTTTCCTCACAAACCTCAGAAATGTACAAAGAAGGTTACTATAGCTTGTGCAGGGGTAGTGTACTATCTTAGAGCAACAAAGTGGAATACATTACTGTAATCATTATTTTTTCACTTTCTTCACAATCACACTGCAGACATGTATACAGGTAACTGCTTTTGACAGTTTGGGTCAAGGACTGAGGAGATATGAAATATATATTTATGTCAGAAGTCACTTGAAATACATGACTGTGATAATTTGAACCTTTGCTTTTATCCGAGTCTAACACCAGAGGGATGCATCGACGGTCTTTTTTGGGAGGTTAGGAAGGCAGGCAATTCCCAGATAGGGCCTGTGTATCCAGACAATGACTGACTTGTTAGTTTATTGTGTGCTACTATTTTGTCATGTTTGAACATTAAGCCTTGGGTACAACTTATGTCTTCTTTGAAAGAAAAAAAAAGAAGACTGAATTTATTTTCTTACTCATGTTTTTGTTTAGGTCACCACTGGATTAAAAGTCTGGGGAAATACTCTAAAATATATCCTAGTGCATGTATAACCTTATGGCTTCTTGGGCCCTGGCTTATTTGAGTTATTTCCTAAATGGTTACTACTGTGCTTACTTAGTCAGGAAAGATGTGTTGAAAGGATGCAATGAAAACTAAAGCTGTAAAACAACGCAATTCCTTTCCTTAATCAGAATTTCTGTTCAAGCCATCACTGGATGAAAAGGTTGTGTAAAAAGAAAAAAAAAACTTTAAAATGCCCTTCAGAGCATATGGGAATTTATGGCTTCTTGAAAAAGCTGAAGAGTATGGAAAAATGTGAGGAAAAGGAAGAAAAATGTAATGTGCATGGTATGTGGAGCTAATGATGGGAGGGAACAGGGGAAGACTGGAGTGTGTGTGTGTGTGTGTGTGTGTGTGTGTGTGTGTGTGTGTGTGTGTGTGTGTGTGTGTGTGTGTGTGCGTGTCTGTGTGTGTGAGTGTGTGTGCGTGCATGCATGTGTGTGTGGGTGTGTTTGTGTGTTTGTGTGTGTGTGTGTGTGTGTGTGTGTGTGTGTGTGTGTGTGTGTGTGTGTGTGTGTGTTGGGGGATGGCTGAAACAGTACGCCTAGGGAACCATTTCACCTAAGTCCAGACCTGTACATACAACTATTGCAAGGCATCATTGTGGCAATTAAATGCCAGTAACTGTAAATGCCCCTTTGTGAGATGAGCCAACATGGTGTGGTACATAGGCCTGTTGTAAAGTAACAGAATTGTAGCTAGAGGTCAGTCTGTGTTTACTACTCCTAAAAGTATATAGCATGAACTAAAAGTTTGCTTAGGAAGGGGGGCAGTGACAGGATGATAAGTAGACTGGAAGTGCCTAGGGGACCATGATTTGACATCTGCTGGGGGCCCCCAGAATGCTAACACCAGCCCTTCTATACAGTGGTGGGTTCTAAAATGGGTATTTGCTGCAAATTTAGCCACTTTATTATAGTATTGTTCAAATTTTACTTTTTGTGGTGCCTGGAGGTAAGCACTATAAAGTAGTGAGGGGATGAGTTAAGCCATAGCAGGTGTAGTTTTAGTTGCATTGGTGAGAAAGTTTTTGGCTCTGACATTGGCACTGTCTCCTAGCTCCCATGGTTGACTCCTCTAGTCCATAGATAGTCCCAGCATGTCTGGGTTATACTTAGGGCTTCATACCTCTATGCCATGGAACTGGCGTCAGGAACTTGAGAGTGTTGAAGGTGTTAAACAGTAAGAAATAATTGCCATCTTAAGTTCATTGGGAGGAAGTGTAAACATGTATCTTAAGAACAGTGTAGGAACAGGGGACAAAATGTGGGTGAGTGGGGGAAGTAACAACCACAAGTAGACATTTCAGATCCCTGTGATAACTAAGAAATGTAAGAAAGCAGTAAGAAAGATGGTTGATGTTCAGGTGCACTGGAAGAAGAAAGAAAAAGAACAGTCACGTGATCTGTTGCATCTCTGCTGTGTGTACAGACAACTGTTGACACATTTTGATTACTATATGCAGTTCTGGAGATGGTGATGATGGCAGTTTGAAGCAGCAATGTAACTCTGTAAGCCATATGAGGAGCCAGGTAGCTAATGTGGCTTCAAGTTGCTGGTCCATCAACCCTCACCATCACCTATGCCAACTCCATCTGGGTGACAAATTATGACCCCTCTTGACAGTCTTTCCAAAAAGAACAGCAATATATCCCTCCAATGAGCAACCAAAATAAGCCATAAGGAACACCCTCAGGTCACCCACAGCCACACCTAATGTGAAAGCAGGCTTGAATGCAGATGGTGTGCTGGTGGGAGAAGGGCTGCACTCATGGAAGGGTGGGAACTGGTGCTGCACCATGGCATAGCTGCAACAGTTGTTGCTGAAAATGTTAAATGGATAGAAATAAAACAACAAACATTAAATAAAATATAAAAATATGATTAGCAACAAACGGGAGGGGGGAGACAAAAAGTCATTAGTATTAGGAATATTTCTAAAGACTAGTCATAATGGTAGCTACTGGCTTACTACATAGCTGCTAGGTATGCTACTATACTAGGTCTAATATGTCTGCCTAGGTACAGAAACTCAAATGTCCCTATTGTATGATGTGCGTGCAGGTGTGTGGCATCGCTATACCCATGGCCAAAGCTGGATGGGGTGAAGTTGATGTTGTGGTAGTAGGATGGGGATGTTAGTCATAATATGCCATGGGAGATATGTGGGGTCATGGCTTTCTGGATATGCTAGATGGGACAAGGTCAAGGACACATATACCATGCATACATGAATAGTGGTACTATTTATCCAACCCAGCATGTTTACTATACCTTGCTACTCACCTTGTGAAGGTTTTACTGGCATGGGCATATGGGTAGTATGCTGTCATGTGACCCCCCCTCCCCCAGGACCCCACAACAAATATCCATCTAGCCTGGGCCAGTGTGGCACCCCCCTTCCACATGTTAGACCTCAGGAGGTAGTGGTTATGCTGCCCAGGTGAACAGAGCAACTCATCTCCCTGCAAATAACTAATCTGTGTATAATCAGAACATGAAGATTGTGTGTATGGTCTGCAAAGTATCATTTATCTGTAGGATTTCTCCTCCAGTACAAAAGACTTCGACAGAGTTGAAACCGTTAACTATGAAGATTAAACTGCCGAGTATTTCTATGGTATTCTGATGCAGTAACTAATCAAAATATGTTAGTAAATCATACTTACCCCAGCATCCCAAGAGATAGTCCATTCTTTTCTGATACATTAGCACCTTCTGTAATATTTCCCACTGAGCCAAAAAAAAAAAAAACAGAACTACAAATACATTACACATCAGTTACCTGTCCAGCAAGGGCCCATTTAACTAGAAGGGAAATAACAGGGCAGTGATCAGCCCTGCATACTTCCAATCTACCTCATTTTCTCATTGGCACACAACTTCCAGTTGGTGCCTCTGCAGGTTACTGAATTGGTAGAGTTTCTACTCAATAGAATGGCTTATGCCAGTAGTAGTAGCAGCCGCCACCTTGGTGATACTTTGTCAGGAATCAACTTTATGCTGTGAAACCTCATTAGAGTCCCCAGTAAGATGATCTAATGATCCCTATACAGCAAGTGCAGGAAGATCTTTATTTAGGGCATCACCAGTGGTCCTGCCACCATTGGCATGCTTGGAAGCCATGGCCAATTCAGCAGGTCATAATCCAAAGAAATATGGTAGCCTTTCATGGTCATGCATGTTGCTGCCATTGGCAAGTGACACACACATCCAGATAGCTAGACAGCACTTCCAGCTACAGTACCACCATTGCACAGAGTGAAAATACATTATGTGGCATGTTGGTGTTAGTGTGTGAGCAAAGGTTCATGATTTCATAGGTATATTGAAGTGGACAGATTATAGAAGCATCACAGTGCATACATTTGGTAATAGTTTGATCTCCAATGCTTTTACAAGCCATAAAACTACCAAAAGTTTCCCCATTTTCCCCTCTGAGGTCATTGACCAATCCAGTCACATTGACTGCTCTTTGCAAGAAATTGTGAGTTTGCAAAGCTGGCTGAGTCCCTTAGCATGATGCAGGTGATTTGTATGATGAGATAAACATGTTTATCACAAACATTTATTTGAAGACTTATGTTCATTAGTATAAGGACCACTCTAAATGCCTTGCAATTACATGATAATAGTAACCACAACCAGGGCTGGCTTCCTTGCGTTACAGATCATTACTGAAGAGAAAAACTGTAGAGATGGTTGTCAGAAGGTTTACAGGAATTTCTACAAGCAAAACATACTTATACAGAGGTAATTGAATGGGAAATGGTATTCAGTTGTGCTTACACTACTTTACTTGTGAGTTGATTGGGGACAGACATGACTGTGAGTTCATTGGGGGCAGACATGACTGATAACGGGTGCAAATGTCATCAGAGGTGCAACAGTGTATAAAGGGGAGGGTGTACTGCCATGGCAGGAAAGTGGAGGAGATGTGATGTGGCAGGTTCATTAAAGCACTGTTCTGAGGTTTGCTTCCTTTGATATTGTGCCACTAACAGACTCCAAGATTTAGGCTAAGAACTATGAGTGTCCCACTCAGTGTTCATATGCAAGTGTTGGAATGTTCTGTTTGCTGAGCTGTTGCACAAATGCTGAGGTCTCCTGTATGGGAGGGCTATTTCTGTCTAACGTGTAAGTACACTGTGTGAGTCCCATTAGTACTACATGCCTGAATGCTTTGTTTTCTGATGGCATTAATATTTGACTGATGTGTAGATGTGTAAAAATTATCTGTAGAACTAGTCTAAGGCTAGAGTCAGACAGCATACCGTAGCAGTGAATCATTCCTCTTGTAGACTATGTAGTCACTGGGTTTTGCAAAAACACATCTGTCCTGGCCTTATCAAGGATCGCTGCAGGGGATGTTTAATCCATGACCTTTGTAGCATGTTGGTTCATCCTACTTTTGGTGAGGGGGTCATGTGGGGCTGGGTATGGCCTACACACACACACACTCACATAAGGGGATATCTGTAAACAGTAGTATGTGAGTGCATTAGCAATTATATCTTGGGGATGTCCTGTTGAAGGCTTATACCTACCTGTGGGCTGAATGTACATACTATCCTTTCTCCTACACCAAGTGATTGTCTTGTGGGCCTAAATACAATGAGATTCATATGAATGGTGTACATCACTTGCAAGATGATTGCACTTCCACACGCATGGGGAAGTAAAAAGAAGCACATCACAATATTTGTATGCCTCTGAATTGTATATGTGTCTTCTTTCACCTTTTCCCAGTTAGGGGTCGCCACAGCGGAACTCCGGTCCACTAATGATTGGCAGTAGATTTTTACGTGCTGGCTTGCCGGGCCTAACGCACAACCTTCAACGAAGGAACGCCCATTCACGCATGTCGACACACAGAAGACGCTCTAACTGAGAATCGAACGTGCAACATCTAACTATGAGGCGACAACGCTACCGCAGCACCACCACCACAGTAAATGCCTCTGAATTGTATATAAAGGTATTATATTTGCCTGTGTGGCTTGTGCACATACAAATGATGTGAAGTGTCTCACATTTGGCCATTTGTGCAGAAGGTTTCTTGCTCTTGGTAATTTGACACTCGTACCCTATGCCAATGCAATGCTCAGAGAAACACCCTGCAGGGCATCTGTGAGAATGGTGTGGGAGTGGTTGGGAATTAGGATGTAAGTGTAAATGGCCAAACTCAAAATTATGCACAAGTCCAAGGAAGGAAGGTCTTCAGTAAGGCTGCCTGAATATCACAGCAGTGTAGGGTCATTGGACTGCGTCTGTTAATAGAATCACCTGTTACAGACATGGAGAAGTCCCAGGCATCTCTGTCTGGGGATCTAGACAGTTCTGGAATCCATGGTGGAGTATGGGGCATCAATGTTATGTTGCACATAGCACCAACCCAGCCATGCTCACTGTTCTTTGCTGGTACTCCTGTGAGTTCAGAAAGCTGATTCAGTCCCTTAGCATGGTGCAGGTGCTTTGCATGATGAGATTAATATGTTTATCACAACCATTTATTTGACAACTCAGGCTCATTAGTATTAGGACCACACTAAATGCCTCAAACTTACATGATACCCAGGTGGGTACATCTGACTATAGGATACTATCTTCTTTACCTTTCCCACTTCAGAGTCACAACTACTTTGTTTTACAGGAACATCAGGAGTGCAGTTCCAAAGACCATCTGTCCAGGTATGTTAAGCATTCATTTTCAGTAGTACTCTGTTATATAGGAGTAGTTTAACTGGACTGTGGGTTTTGGTGAAGGTTCAGTCCTTAGAATGGGTGATTTTGTGATGCTTTCACAAGTACTGTGTTGTCAGGGTTTTCCACTGTGGATATAAGCCTGTCTGATGTTGAGCAAATAACTAGCTCTAATGAAGATGGCAGTGAAATATCAGCACAGTTAGAAGTCACAGTGCCAGTAGTAGATATGGACAGTGAGATGGCCACAACCACTATCCCTTCAATGTACACAGCGCCTGTGTCTATGCAACTCAACCCCAAACCAAGAATACCTGCCAGGGCAACAAAAAGCAGAAAAAACATCCAAGAAGAAACACAGGAAGTGGCCCCATCTTCAGCAGTACAGTCTCCCTTGGTTGTGCCAGCACTGTTCAATGAGATGATGACCTCAGAGGTCAACGTGCCAGTGGCCCCCTCCCCCCAGCCTCCTGAGCTGAGTTGAGTGTCTCTATGGCCACTAATCGGCATTTGCGCAGGGTCATAATACTGTACATGGTCTGTATGAAGACCTGCTGGAGCACATGGACCAAATGTACAACATTACAGGCATGTGGTCTAGGGAGACTGTACATAGAATATAGTTTTAATAAAATGAATAAATAAATAAATGTGGTCTAAGGAGACTGTACATAGAATATGCCCCTGTGTTGATGCACATCATGGCCATTGCAGTTCCTGTGGCCAGTCCACCACTACCTCTACTGGGATGTCCCCTTCTGGGAGGGGGAGGGCATGGTCTAAGACCAGTAGTTCCACAACCTCAAACCACCACCACCACCAAGTAGGATGGGCACTATGGGTAGTGTCCGTGTACACATTCATAGTTTTATAGGTAGGTACTAGGCTATTGGCCCTAGGGCCTATATAAGCCTAGCCAAGCAGTACCCTGGCTTTCGTTACCCAAGAAAATTATTTTCCTGTGCCCCTGTCAAGCAGAGCCAAAGAAGTGATCCCCAGGGTGAATTTCCTATCTCCCATCCAGCCATCAAGATTTTTCTTGAAGAGTGCTAATGAGGAGCTTTGTTTGATATAGATAGGTAGTTTGTTCCAGAGTATGGGAAGTCTGTGGGACAGGAATCTATCCCTCCAGCATGCTCTGTTTATTGTGGTGACAAGGTTTAGGTCCCTAGAGCATGTAGCTTGGAGGGATTGGGATTTCTTTAAGTGGAGCATATCCAACAGCTCTGGGATTGACATAGCTTTGTATGTTAGACAGAGATTGCCTCTGAGTAGGCAATATGCGATGGAGTAAAGCTGGAGTTTTTTGAGACGGTCTGCATAAGGCAACTGTTTGAGGCTGATAATCCTCTTTGTGAGGTATTTCTGCAGCCTTTCCAGTTGTTGTAGATGTCTTGTGAGGTACATACGAAAAGGGGCATTGTACTCTATAATGGGTCTAATGAGTGATGGCTAGAGGGGAACAATGACCTCTTTTTTCCTGGATGAGAAACCTTTTGTGATGAGGTGTACCATGTAGAAGATTTTCCTGACTGCTGTGGTGATGAGATTATCAAAGGAGAGACTACTGTCCACCTGTGTCCCAAGGTCTCTTATCACACTTTTGGTGTTAAGTAGACTATCGCCTATGTGGGGTAGTTCATGGGTACAGAGTTTTTACCAAAAGGGATGACAATGCACTTTTTGGCATTGAGCTTGTGGCCATGGCTTTGACACCAGGCATCTGACTCAGTGAGGGCCTTTTGTAGGATGTCCCCATCATTAGGAGTTTTGATTATGGCTTCTAATTTGCAGTCATCTGCGAACTTTGTTAGCCAAAGACCTTCTGTGTTAGCCTGTACTTCAGAGAAGTAGATACCAAACAGGAGAGGACCCAGGACTGAACCATGTGGTACTCCACTTGTCACTGGTCTGAAGATGGATTTAGAGTCAGCTACTTTCACAGTGTGGGTTCTGTCAGTGAGCCAGCTGGCAACCCATGTTGTGACATATGGATTTATACCTAGTTTAGCAAGTTTATCTATAATTCCAGAGTAGTGGATGGTGTTGAAAGCCTTGGCAAGATCTAGGTAGGCTGTCTGAACCACCTTACCCTCATCTACGGCTTTGGTGACAGCTTCAAAGAAGTCTATCAGGTTTAGGAGACATGATCTGCCTTTTACAACAGGGAACTGAGTAGGGTCCAGAGTTTGGAGATTACCAATGTCATTGTTTATAAGTTCCATGATGATACGTTCCATAGCCTTGCAGACCAGGCTCATCAAGCTAATGGGTCGGCAGTTTCCAGGGTCCATGGTGGCTCCCCCTTTGTGGAGTGGGATAACTGCTGCTGTGCACCATTCAGTGGGCACAAAGCCTGAGATGAGGCTATGATTGAACATGGTACTTAGGTGGGGTGCCAGTTTGTTCTGTAGTTCATGTAGAACGCAGCCTGGGATGTTGTGAGGTCCCATGGATGCTGTGTTCTTGGCTTTGGAGAGTGTGTTTTTTACCTGTGCAGCCATGGTTACAGGAACTCTGCATTCTTCCGGTATAGAGATGGGCCCTTTAGGGGGTGAGAGAGGGGTAAAGTGAGCACTGAACCTATCTGCCAGGATGTTGGCAATATCAGTTGGTTCTGTATATTTAGTGCCATTTTGCTGGAACTCAGAGTAGATCTGAGTGTTGCCACTGAGATTCTTGGCATAGCTATAGAATGCTTTGTGGTTGTCTTTAGAATCCGTGGCAATTTTGTTTTCGTAACTAGCTTTGGAGGATTTTATGAGGGATCTCAGCTTCTTACTGAGGCTGACCAGGGAGTTCCTCCAATCATGGGATTTTACTCTTTTTTTGCAACAGTTTCTTTCTTCTGTTGTAGAGTTTGTTTATGGCAGGGGACCACCAGATTGGCTTCCTTTTTTTGGAGGATAGCATCTTGGTTCTGTTAGGGATTGCACAATCCATGCACTCGTGTAAGTGCTTATAAAGTGCATTTGTATAGGATTCAGCAGTTGTACCTCTATTGTCCATCAGCATGGGTGACATGAAGTTTGCCACTTTTGTCATAAGAAGTGTGAAGTTGGCTTTGGAGAACTTTTTTATGGTGGTTTCCCTAATGGGGGTTGGGGGTGGGATGTGGATGTCTAGGGTGATTAGCTTGTGGTCGGATCTGACCAAAGAGGAATTGACCTCTGGTGTGGAACACCGGTTGCCCATGTTGGTAATTACCAGGTCTAGGATATTGCTGCCCCTGGTGGGGGTGTGGATAAGTTGATCCAAGGGGTTGAAATGTATGAATTCCAGAAAACGTTGAGCACAAGAGTTGGTAGATGAGTAGTTTTCCCAGTTAATGGTGGGGTAGTTGAAATTGCCCATTATTAGGGTGTTAGGTTGTACCCTAATATTTTCCAGTGTATCAAGAAATGAGGATTGGGAATTCTAGGGCATGGTGGGAGATCTGTAGCAAGCTACAATTTGGATTGTGGTCTTGCCCAGAGTTAGTTGCACTTGGATAATTTTGGATGCATTATGCTGAGCAACTAGCCTGGAGGTGTGACTATCCTTAATGAATATGGACACACCTTCACCTTTAGTGTTTCGGTCCAGGTTAGGTGGCTGAAAGGTGTGGTATCAATTATAGCCTGGTAACGCAGGGGTGCTCTATGGAACCTTGAACCAGGTATCTGTCACTGCACAGATGTGAATGTTCTCCATTTTAAGGAATGCCTCGAGTGAGTGCATTTTGAGGTTTAGACTTCTAGCGTTGAGTAGCATTACCCTCAGATTTTGCTTGCTTGTACCTGTTACAGTGGTGAATTTGTCATTTGAACCTTGTCTAAAAAGACACTATAGGGATGGCAAGAGCCTTAGCCAGTATCCGGAATCCCAAGGGCGACTGGTGCAGGCCATCTCTGGCAAAGCATAGTGGTTTGTCAATCATGTCATCCCAGGCAGACAGATACTGGATCCCTTTAGAATGACACCGTGGGCAGGTTGTTCTTGCAGAGACCACCCATAATGCAACCCACAGTTCAGTATCATGGAGCACAATATCTTCTGTTCTGTTGTAGGTCATGCCTGTGACCTTCCCAGGACAGGGTGGACCTGTTGATGGGAATGTACACAATCACTGCATACATCTCCTGCATGTGCCATGGGTCTGCCCACCAGATACAAGCACAGTGCTGCATTGTCTACTGGAACTGTGTCCCAGCATCCATATCTGCAACTGCCCACCATCACCTATTTACAACACAATGGAGGAGATAGCACCCATGCATTGGCCAGTCTCCCCTTCTTCCTGTAATCATCTACCCATGCCTCTCTCTCTCTCTCTCTCTCACATGCACACACACACACACACACACACACACACACACACACACACACACACACACACACACACACACACACACACACACACACACACACTGTCCAGTTATTAACACTTGACTCTGTGACCCTCCCCACCAGTGCATATGATGACAATTATGCTCTTCCCTCCATACTCTGTTGCATATATAGCCTGTGTTTGATGCACTGGCATAGCACAGCCTGGATATAATTTTAGCTCCCTCTTCAAATATCAGAAAATAGAAATCAAGTCCTGAAACACAGAAAAAAAAAGACCAAAAATACAGCAGAAAAACGAATATCAAAAATCACTCCTTTCTTTAACTTCTTTTTTACTGGGGGAGGGGGGGGGGGTTCATGACACCTTACATGACCTGATGAAGGAGCAAATCCCCCACACCCACAGATCTTGTATATGCCAACTCTGAGATGACCATACCTTGGAGAAAAGGGAATATTCTGAGAAATGTCAATCTCGGACTTAGTATCAGTAAATCTGGATTCTGTCTTTCAGTCTCCACATTTCAGAATTTAGCAAAAGGAGTCCCAACATTTCAAATCATTTTGCAAGCATCATTTTTATTGTTCTATGTAATGCTTACTCTGTTCTGTAGTTGTGAACCATACTCTGCTTCTTAACAAGATCCAGATTGTACTGTGCCTATCTCTGTCTGTCATCTTCTGCAGCCAGCTCCTCCATGGGCACCTCAAGGTTTACTTCCTCTGCTGCTGACTCTGGGAATTTCCTCTCCCAAATGTGATAACTGATTGCTACCAGCATGTTGTGTAACACGACACACAATACAAATATTTTATTATATGTTTTAAGGTCATACTACAGTGCAATGCCAGAGACAATCCAAACAGTGGAGGCAGGCCTTCAGCAGGCCATGCTCATGTTTGACAGTAATTCAGATCTGTGACAGGATTTTATTGTAAGCATTCTCTGCCATGGTAAATAGATTTCTAATTTATGTCATTAGCCATAGCTCCAGGGCATGTCCTGCATGTTTAATAAGATGTCTGTCCGGAAGATTACCCCATGCAAACCATTGGTATAGGTCATGTGTGCCAGATATGGGTGTCATCAGCACTGCCTAGGTGGTCTGCTGAAACATTGTATATTATACCAGACCACTTAGCATATGATGGAATGGAACCCCTAACAGCAGATATATCATTGTTCCTGCTCCTCAGATGGGGCCTTTGTTCCAATGTGGGTATAGTCAATGATTCCCAGTACCATGGGAAACAGGGCTATATCATAATGTTCCTGCATGGTGTTACCTCTCTCCTCTGTAGTGTATGGAAAAGACATATACTCTCCCACATGCTGGCATTGAGTTTCTGGTGGGGTACCCTAAATGCAGTTGCATGAGATGTACCAACAAATTCCTCCAGTGGTCATTGAAAGTCCCCTGTAGCTAATATGAGCAAAGCCACACATACCTTCATGTCCACATAGAAGTGGGCCTGCATAAGAGGGTGACTCATCTTGACAGCTCCGTGGTGCTCTGTCCAAACAGTAGCTGTTTACTGTTTCTGTGTCATGAAAGGCATGGTATGCTAGGCAGGAATGGATGATTTAGTGCAGTCAAGAATGACAATTTGCACCTCCTTGACTAAAAACAGTGACCACAGCCTCTTGTACATACATATTCACTAATGTGATGGCAAATTACTCCATAAATGTTTTCATGGTACGTCTTCCATAACAACAGAATTTTATTGTGGTCATCAATTCTGGTGGTAGCATCTGTATGTGTAGAATATACATATTTCTTAATCACTCGGCCTTATTGTTTGCCTTCATTTGCACCCTCCATTGCCCTCTTTTACTAATATTGCTTATTTCCTTGACATTATACTTCCATTTCCATATCTTGCAGGCGACGGTACTTCTTGGCTTTCTGCAATCACACTCAGTTTGTCACTGAATTGCACACAGATGCTCTTCTTAGAAAATTAGTTACCACGACTTGGTAACTCTTTCAGAAGATAGAGAGCCAGTATCAGTCTTATCAGTGTTAGAAATCAGTTGAATGAGATGGTACAGCCAAGGAGAAGTTGCAAAGGGATGTGGATACATTTAACAGCTTCAACTCCATCTTCATTATCTACTAGTTAGTTCCTGTGCATGCCTGATTACAGAGACCACACACAGTGTCAGTAAAAGGATCATAAAAAAGTAAAATCAGCTAAAGAATTAGCCATGGAATGCCTCACCAGCAGAAGGTGTTATTTTGCAGTGAAAAATCATACATTGCTTTTACCTTTCTAAATATACCATCTCTTCTCTCAACCGTTGCAGCTTGCAAAATATAGGGTTTATTCTGGAAAATGTTATAGCTGTATAGACTGGAGAGTGGGAATAGATGCATTCAGTAAATAATAGCTGCATTCACACAGATGTTTTCTTATTGGCTTGTGGTCACTTTCGCATATCACTTGAGCTCCAGTCACATCTGCTTGAGTATAATAGCTTGAGTTGCCATTTGGTTTATGAATGCATTGCTCACTTCATAAAGGAGTGATATTATGAACTGTGGGTGACCAACTGTCAAGGAACCCTGGATTAATAGTGAGACAGGCATTACAGTGTCTGCCAGTGATCATTCATTCTCAGAGGTGCAGTGGCATCAGCATGAGCATAATAAAATGAAGGCGTTCGGGAGGGTGTGCCCCCTTTAAAAATTATTCCTACACCTGTTACATTAGCTTGTGAAATTAAAAGCTTTAGTGCATGCATTACAAGAATCTGTACACTTGCACTGTCATTTATGAGCTGTTGTGATCAAGCTTACTTCCACTCCATATTAGAAGTAATACCTTCCTTCTTAACTTCAAACATGACCTGATAGTGTAACTCCATAACAACCTTATATGTACCTGTTATCATCCTACTTAACCCCTCCCTCTCCACATACCCACTTCACCACTAAGTCTGATCTATAAGACCTTTTTCCTCTTTCTATAACTTACTTTATCCAACTGCTCTTCTTTCTGTACCCTCCCTCTAGTTCACTACATCCCTCCTCTAGTACTATCTTCTTTTGCACCATTCCCTCTTCTGACCTACGGTCCCTTGTGCAGTCACCCCTCTCTAATTTTTACTCTGTCTACTTTCCCTCAATTCTGAACCCCCTGCACTTACACATTTCTTCTTCTAGCCACTAATCTAATTATACCTTGTTTCTTTTCATTATATTACCTATAACCTTAACTTCCTTCCTGCTTACCTGCTGGATTTATTATTGTTGTTTCTCCTGTTACAACCTATTACTACACTTTTTGTATATATAGTTATGTACTATTCCACTGAGTACATTATGTTCTTATCCACTGTATCCATAAGATTGTTTTGCTCTTTAATATTATTAATTTGTCTCTATTTGTATGTATTTGTATGTCTGTTTGGGGCTTTTCCCCTCGGGTCTCTACTGAAAGAGGGTAAATTCTTACCCAGCTGGACCAACCCAGTTAACAAATGCGAAATAAATAAATAAATAAATGACAGCGCCAGTGAGTCAAAGGACCTTGCTGGATCCCTCTGTGAACTGTTCATTTCCTTGACACTTCACAAGAGCATTGCAGGTTAAACTTAAGACCATGTGATACAGGGCAATACTGTAAATAGTGTAGCAAGGGTGAACCTCTGAGGCTAATGAGAGTCCAGGTAATCAGCATCTTAAAAAGCAAAATTAATCCCTTCTTTAGGCTAAACCAGGGAATTAATTATCCTACTTTAAGAATCAAACATACTTCCTCTAACAATCCTCTCCCATGTGACCTGACTGTTGTGAGCACTTTTTTATGTTTGGAGATTTGGTGAGCATTAAGCTAAATCATTAAAGATATCAGCATATCATTTTTGCAGATCTTTGACATTAGGTATGCTGAAACAAGTGTTGATCTCAAACCTGACAAATACGTGGTTACAGTCAACCATTCCATGTTAAGTAGCAGGGCAATACTAAATTATGAAAAAATACATGTTAAGGATATATGATGGATTCTGCAGTAAATGGCAGTAATTCATTATTTTTATTTCTTTATTTTATTTTATTGTATTTCATATTTGATTACCTGGAAGTCTGACTGGACAAAAATCCTTTTTCAGTGGAAGCTTGGGGAGAAAAGCTCCACATTTAACATGTAGCAAAGATTATAATTACAAATACAAGGTTTACATATACATGACTTGACATTTGTGTTATAACATTGGATAAAAATACATTCATGTTGTTGTTGTGTCTTTCGGCTTTTCCCGGTTAGGGGTCGCCACAGGGGAACTCCGGTCCACTAATGATTGGTAGTTGATTTTTACGTGCCGAGTTACCAGCCCTGATGCACAACCTTCAACGAAGGTATGCCCATTCATGCATGTCTCCACGCAGAACTCACTCTAGCTGAGAATCGAACCGGACAGCGTCTTACTGTGAGGCGACAACGCTACCGCAGTACCACCACCGCGGGTATAAAAATACATTCATGTAAATATTCTTATTAATGGCATTGTTGCATAGTCTAGTACAGGAAAAGCGAAAATTACTCTTCAAAAAAAAAATGGAGAAATCTGGCAGGAAAATGAGTGACTTATAGAATGTAAACCAGAAATAATTAATAGCAATCAGTGGGTGAGCAATTTATATATATATATATATATATATATATATATATATATATATATATTACATTGACTGATAGCCTGTAGTAGGAGGGGATACAGTAAATTATAGATGTTGAAACATAATTGCAACTTAAGGAGAATAGTTTTACTAAAGTCCTTGAATACACGCTTTAGATTGTAATAAGAATGGGTAGAAGTGTGTTGAAAGGTGAGATGTGATCTGATTTATATGAAGAACAACTATTACCTAGAGAAAGAAAGTATAGAGTAAATAGGACATTGCACTGGAATTATTTTCTTATCTTTAACCTTCAGCAACAGCATTCTTACACAGTGGTTCCTTTGTTTTTAGCTGAGAGCATGCATTGCATTTAACTATCCTGCATTCAGCAGAGAAATGGCTTACTTAAGCACGCTCCATCAGTAATTAGGGAAAAATCACTAACTGGTAGTCCCATTCTACCAGATTGCATTTTGTATTTTACAGTAAGTGAAGTCTGTTTGACGTTTTTTCCAATAAAATCTCACCTACAGCATGCATAGTCCAAAGGGTCTATATTACGTTGTCAAACTCTTAAAAGTTCGAACGTCATATGATCGAACTTTTAAAAGTTTGAATGTTTCAACGGAGATCTCCGTACAGTGCAGAATGGGAAGATTTCCATTTTCTGAACTGTAGTGCGATCTCGGAGTTGGTATATTTAAAGAGTGTGGAGGGTGGGGGTGCAGGGGGGCTTGCCCCCTTTTTAAACTGTTCAGGTAGGTTTTTTTCTTTGGTTAATTTTTTTATTACATTTTCAAACTTTTAAAAGTTTGATCATATTGTGTTGACCATATGACAATCGAATTTTTAAAAGTTTGCTTATGTAATATAGACGCTAGTCCAAAGATCCCAGGGAGTTGAGCTACTGCCTACCCCTTAGAGAAAGCAATAGTGCCGGGAGAATTCATTTAAAGTGTGTGTTGTGTGTATGTGTGAATATGAGTGTGAAAGAGAATTGAGGAATGTGTAAGTAAAAAAATTAATAACAACCAGCAGGATTTGTGGGTATATTGGACAGCTGATTATAGTGTACCATGTTAACTGGTTAAAATTTGTACTGTTCATGTGAACAATGTATGGGAGCTATTGTATGTAAACCAGGCAGATTAAATGATCAGCACTGGAAAGGATAAAAGGAAGGCCACTGTGCACTGCAGAAGACAGTTACTGTTGTGCATGTTTGATTGCAGAGATCACTGAAAAATTACCATCAAGTTCAAACGAATTAGCCATACAGAGTGAGAACATCATGACTGTATCAAATTTGTCTGAGGGAGTTCTCTAGTGCAGTGAATCACTCTTAAATCCTTGCTGTCAAGTTTTGTACCTTGTAACTGCATTTAACAAAGGTTTCTTAAACATAATATGATATCTTAAAAAAATGTACAAAACATTCCATATTAAACTTGAGATCCTGCTTTTACAAGCATCACTTCAAACACTGCAGTGGTGAAGAACTTCCAGGAGCATAAACCATCCTTCAAGTAACCAGACCAAGTGTTCTATGTACCTTAAACATTATACATTTTTGGTGGGGGCAAAGAAACTTGAGGTTTTACTGAAGGGATTAACTGTCATTGTCTGGTTCTAAGTGGTTTAACTGAAAACAATTACTTGGATATTTCCTGCCATTTAGACTCCATCTATAATGAATATTTTATAGCATCCTCTTTCAGTAAAGGCCTTCTGTCCACTTGCAAACTAAAATTTCTGTAAACTGTCTTAAATATGAGTCTGTGTGACATTTATACACAGCAACCAACATATTTTCATTTTTTTCATAATGTTCTCTAGAAAATGGATGTGTAGACACCACTTTGTCTTACCTAAATAAAACATCAAACAAAATATGACATTTGATATGTCTGTCGCACTAATCCTGCCATTTAAATGATATTATAATTATCATTACAGATAATGTAGTCACTTTACTAGTGGAGAACACCATAAGGGAAAAATGGTAAGTGATACACTGACTTTTATATATGAGAGAGCCCTTAGCGTCAGACAACAGGTATGACAGCCATCAGTAATGTGACAGAGGTTGGTTAGCATTAGGGGCATACATAATTGCTGTATTGTCAGAAATGTCTTTATCACCAAATGAGAGTATATTCTGCTGTTACAATTACCACACTTTAGCTTCAACAATAGAAATTAGAGTTAGCTGAAAATAATACACAGATTTATCCTGCTGACACCATTCTGAAAGCATTCAGTTATCTGCCAAGAAGTAGTGGGGCAACATTTTCCTTAGTTTTCTACTTTATAAAATCATCCAACAAGGGCATTGCCCACCATTGAAAACAAAGCTTCCCATCAAACAACAAATGTACCCCAAAAGAGATAATCCCGATGAAGTGATTCCATTGGTTAGACCCCTGTTCAAAACAGCCATTGGTCAAGTAGCTTTTTTTGCATACTTGGGCCTGGAGTTTGAAATCACTTATCAGTTGAGGTAAGGAATCTAGATAATTTCCTCCTTTTTAAGAGCAAACATTGCTTTAAAGAAACTTCCTGCTCTTACTAACATGATATTAAATGATCTGTCTCTATATCACTCTTGTATATGTTCTGCCTACTGTGTTTATTCTCTTTATTTTCTCGTCCATTTTTCATTCTTGCTGATTTCTTTATTCTTCTGAATTGTATATACTGTAAGTTAATTCCTGTGCAAATCAATTGACTGTATTCTTATATGTTCTAGTTCTCTGCTCTACATTTGTTGTATTATAATGTTTACATTTGTGGTATTGTAATGTTCACTACATTATCTGTGTCACCCTCTGGGCCCAGGTCGTGGTTGAAAAGATTTTGGCAACCAGTTCATTCACCCAGTTACCAGACTGAAATAAATAAATAAATGAATGAATGAATGAACGAATGAATAAAAAATGTAATATAGATAAATACATTGGTTTGTCCATCCTGATTCTGAAAGGATATTACAGATACTGTGACTGTGAAGCTGAAAGAGGAGTTTACATTGCATTGTGCAGTTTGTTTTGCCATTTTATGTAAGACAGAAAGGTGTCTATAGTCTGTATGCCAAGAACAGCTGCATGTTTGTAGCAGGAGGGTTTAGACAGTTTGTTTTCTCAACTAAACTGTTATTAAAGACAAACCAAATTTATGAAAAATAAGTGATTAAGATAATATTTTTGTTCTTAGCTTCTTAATGTGAAAGTATTTGTTTATAGGTTTAATTATTTTTCAGAGCATTTTTATTTTTTTGTTTTGCTTTCACAGGTTATACATCTTCGGGGTTATTAAGTGTCAGTACATTACTTGAGTCTACAAAAGGATTTGGAAAAAGCTGCCCATCTGGGGAGAAATGTGGCAACTACGGTTCACTGCAGACAAATACAAAGTGCTGCAGCTGGACCGTAGCAATACTGCTGTGAAGTTTCATCTGTGAAAGAGCTGGAAAAAGATGTGGTGATGTTGGCTGAACCTGTTCTGGATAACCAGGAAACAGAATGAGAGGGTCACTGCAGCAGCATATGTACTGTTAGGATGTGTCTTGAAGGGCATACACTCCAGAAGTAAAGAAAAAAATGATTAATCTTTGCTGAGCCTTGGTGATGTCACACTTAAATTACTGTGTGTACTTCTGGAGGCCACAAAAGGAAAGAAAAGAGATTAGGGAAGAAAACCAACAGTGGAAAGTTACATAGGATGACGGAGAAATGATACAACCAGAAACTCAAAGAATCGGAGTTCTTTTCTCTAGAGACCAGAGGAGGCAAAGAAAATGTATTTCTTCACAAGATCATACTAGGAACTATTAAATTAAAAGGTCACAAAAAACATAAAGGATCCCAGGCCTTAAACACTTGTCCTATATGGACAGACTAAAAAAACTCCAACTATTCTTTGTCACATATCACCTACTTAGAGGCGATCTCTGCTTGACTTACAAAGCCATGTCTGACCCAGCTCTGTTAGAAATGCTACATCTAAAGAAATCCCAATCCCTCCACACCACATGCTCCAGAGAACTCAACCTCATTACCACAATCAACAGAACATGCTGGAGGGACAGGTTCATAACCCAGAGACTGCCCATGCTATGGAATAGACTTCCCATACATGTCAAGCAGAGCACCTCACTGGCCCTCTTCAACAGAAACCTTGATGAGTGGAGGGGAAATAGAAAATTCACCCCGGCAAGCAAGTAAATGGAGGTCCCTTGTCATACCAGGGTGGTGGCAGTACTACTGTGCCAGGAAGAAAGCTGTGATGAACTAAATTTTACCTGCCTTCCACTGGAAGTATTTGTATGTGTGACTGTGAAAAAAATAACTTGTGTGAAACTCAGTTATCATGGGTAAGGGTCACTGGAAGGCAGAGTGGTTCACAGAGGGAGTGATAAGAAAGAGGTCCAGGGTGCTAGGCCAAACACTCAGTGCTATAAGTGGTCTGTGTGCAGTCTAATCCTAGGGGTGGATATTCAAAGTTCATACCCAGGACAGCAGTACATATTTCCTTTATGATCTTTTGGCCTGGTTGAATTTTGAGAATTGATTATGTTAGTCTTGTGTGCACTTTTCTTTGATTTTAACCCAATTGATGCAAATAATGTGACTTGAGAGACCATCACTCTGGTAATAGCTAGGGCCCTTTCTTCACATTAGTGGCAGTGGTGCCCTCAGTCTGTGACATTTTTTGTGACAGTGGTGAGATTAAACCCATTTGTCACATAGTTGGTTGACAGTGGTGGGATTCAAATCCCATCTGTGACACCATTCAGCACAATCAGACTAATTTTTCTCTCTCTTCCTATATATATATATATATATATATATATATATATATATATATATGGGTCTACTGCTTTTGGTTGAATTACATTTTGTCAAAAATTATTTCAGGCAGCCCATTTCACTGAAAACACATTTGATTGAAAGCACTTGTGGTCAAATTCCATTACGTCAAAAATGGAATAAAGCCCCTGCCCCACTACAGTGCGACCCTGGAGTGAGAATATAAAGTTAGGGTGTGTGTGGGGAGTGTGGAGGGTGTAGCCCCCCCCATATTTTGCAACTAGTTTTTACTGATGTTATATGTTGCAATGTATTTTTAATGGATACAGAAGTATATAATAGTGAATACACTGAAATTATGTGGGGGTCTATGGCCTCCCACAACCCCCAATGTGGGAGGCTGTGCCCCCCACCCCCCCATCTTTATATTCTCACTCCAGGGTCGCACTGCAGTGGGGCAAGGGCTATATTACATTTTCAACCAAATGGAATTCGACCAAATGGGTTTTCAGTGAAATGCATTTTCGGTGAAGTGGGCTGCCTGAAATCATTTTCGACCAAATGTAATTCAACCAAAAGCAGTAGACCCATATATATGCATGTGTGTGTGTGTGTATTTGCATATATACATACATGCATGCATACACATATACATAGTTTACCCGAAGTAAATGAACATTGCAGTTCATTGACATTGTTTTGAATTTTTGCAGGGCCAATTCACCCCAAAACTGCACGTAGGGGCTTTGCTACTACACCCTTCTTACTTAATATAACAAAGTCATACTATGCATGGTTGCTTGTTGCTTTAACAATGGGGCTTCATTCATTCCCAACCACAATCATCCCACTCCTGTTATTAACCAGCAGTGGGCTTTTCATATATTTCATTATATTAGGAGTGGAAGAAAATTTCTAAGAGCAAACCTAAAAAAGCGCAACCAGAAATAATAATACTGAACAGCTGTAAAACTGAAGGGGGGCATAAACTACACTGATCAGAAAAGGAAAACAAATGCTTTCCTTTTTATGATTAGTCACATAAAAAAGTCAAACAGTACCTTCAGACATAGTTTATCTGAATAGTGGTAGTATTAGACAAGTGTTTTTGGTAAGATAATGTGCAGGGCTAGTGTAAAGGTCAGCAGCAAGATTGGGATTAGCACAAGAGTAATTTGTGTCCCCATCTCACATTTCTCATACATGCTAATCATAATCCTAATGTTGCCCCTTATCCCAGCACTGCACATCACTTTATCAAAAACACAGTACCATTAAATAAAGCACTTACACATACACTATCACAAATGAAATATGCTAAATCTATCTCCTTACCTAGCCTTTACTCTAAGCTGGAAACACTCACACACACACACACACACACACACACACGCACACACGCACACACGCACACACGCACACACGCACACACACACACACACACACACACACACACACACACACACACACCAGAATCCAGTCTCCAAAGTGTACTATTTTTGCCATACAAGTACCAATGCTTAATTCAGTAAATCCCAAAGACTGCATATAGCTATGGTACTTCCCACAGAAAAGAAAGTTATTATTACCAAATAATGAGCACTTTCACCCTAAATTTAGGGCTTCGTCAGATCTATTTTGCACATTCAAAAGGTTCGGTGTATATACATTTATTTCAGGATAGCAGAGTATCAATCCTGAATGCTGAGGGTGGGGAACAAGGTTAAAAAGAGTAGATGACTGACCGGGGCTAATCTTTAATTAGCATATATAACTGGATTGGCTAAAAGAGGTTGTGATTGTATTGGAAGAAAGGGGGAGGAAAAGACCCATAACGTGGAGCTAGAGGATTGAGAAATTATTTGCTAATGAGTGCTAGTATGCATGCATGGATTGGTAGAAAGATGTGAATACAGAGTGGTGACTGGGTGTATATGGAAGGTTGGGGACTGGATAAGAGTAAGCCAGCAAACAGTTTCCAGAGATAATAGTCTTATGTTTGTGTCATTCCCTCTCACAGAGTTTCCTCTCATGGAGCTCAGTGGACCCATTCAGGAACAGTACAAAACTTAAGAATGTAAAAACACATATAAAACAGATTTGTACAAAGCTAGCCTGCTTGAATATAGTTCCATCATATGCACTATTCCACTGGCATAACCAAATCTCAAACAATAAATAAAGTACACTAATAAATTCAAACCAGTCAACCTAACAGTGGCCAAAACACCCTTTCATGCTTTTCCTGGTTGTAAATATTAGATCAATAACCATCAGAAAGTAGAGGCAATATGCATTCGTGGTGACTGAGAAGACTATTCCCTTACACATGCAGAAATTCAGACAATTCTGGGAAAGCTATAGTATCCTGTGGCTTGAAGTAATGATTTAAGTCATGATACAACATTATAAAAAGACATTTCCCATTTTAAAACACTTGAAACTGTAGGAGAGAAAATCTGTAGGCACAATGTGACAAGCTGATCCCACTAATCAGTCTAGGACAAGGTGGGGCTAAGACAGTGGTAGTCTCACATAGAATTAACCTTTATGGTGGAAATCTAGAAGAAGCTGGAGGACAAGTGTTGCACTTCTTTCTTTAAATGCTCACTTAGAGCAGTTTTGATGCCTGCAGAGTCTGGTTGTTTCTGATTTTGTTTGTTAGATGTTTCTAGACAGCTCAGCTTAATCTGGAGAAAACTTTTTCACCACTGGCTGGTTTGAAGTTAGGTCTTAACAGTAAGAGAGTCATCTTGACTGTTATGGAGGGAAGTGGTTGTTTCTCTCTTTGGCAGCATTCTTGCTAAAAGTGGGTAGTATCCCAAATGAAAACTTTTAAATATGAGAGTGCTGAATGGAAATGTAGCTCTGTTGGTCATTTGTTGACAATTGAAAGTTTTTGTAGGTTACAATGATGTCACTTTAAGTCAGTGAAAAAAAAAAATCTGCACATTTTTTTTTTCTGTAATTTGCAATTTGTAAGTGTTGTGTTAACACTGTAGGCAAGGAGAGGAAGGGCATTTTCTAGCTGAGGCATGAAAGCAGTTCTGGTTGTAGATGACTATACGAGATAGAGGTGGTAGATGTAATAGCCAAGTATAAGTTGCAGTGTAATGTTAATTGTGAATTTTAATGTGAAAAAAGTGGAATCAGAGGTCAAGAGGGTAAAGAGTAAGCCAAAGATATTTTTATAGAAATACATTTTGTATCAAGTTGCCGTTAGTGTCTTTTATGCTAACAGAAAACATAATATTAGTTTGCTTGATGTTAAGGATTTTTTTTTTGTTTTGGAGGTAATTACAAAGCTCAGTGAACTCTGCTTGAACTTTTGATAGGAAGGTGGTTGGTATATTGTTGGATTCTAGCAGTAGTATGTCATCAGCCTAATTTATGAGGTTAATGTTAAGTAAGTCCAGTGATCTAAACCTTGTCATCACAATAAACAAATCATGCTGGAGGGATAGGTGCCTGACCCAGAGACTCCCCAGACTCTGGAATAGACTGCCCATACATGTCAAGCATGTGCCTCTTTGGCCCTCTTCAAAAGGAATCTTCACGATTGGATGGGAGAAAGGAAATTCACCCCGGGGATCATGTCAGTCGCCCTGCTAGACAGGGGTCCAGGGAAGTAAGTAATGTGGGAAGAAATAGCCAGGGAATTGTTATAGCTAAGCTTGTATAGGCCCTAGGGCCGGTAGCCTAGTACCAACCTATGAACTTATAAGTCTGGATAAGGTAGGTCATTAATAACTAGAGAGAAAAGTAGGGATCCTAATACAAAACTCTATGGAACACCAGTAATAATGTTCCCAGTTTCAGAGAATGTGCTATTTTAGTAATTTTGGAATGTTCTGTCCTTTAAGTAGTTTTTGAGCAAAAGAAAACCGTATTCTCACCAAAGTTAAGTTTATAAAGTTTGTTTAGATATAAATCATGATTTATGGTCTCAGAGGCTTGGGTCATGTCAATGATCATGCAATCATAGGATCATAGGAAGTTACTAAGCTATTGGCCCTGAGGCCCTTATAAGCCTAGCCAAGAGTTTAGACAATGTTTAGACAAGTCAGCACCCAAAGTCCCTGTCCAGCAGGGACACAGGTGGAATCCCTGGGGTGTATTTTCGCTTTCCCATCCAGTTATCTAGATTGCATTTAAAAAGGGATAATGAGGTACTCTGCTTGATGTGGAGAGAAAGTCTGTTCCACAGAAGGGGGAGTCTCTGGGACACAAATCTGTCCCGCCAACAAGTCCTATTGATATCACAGACCAGGTTGAGGTCACGCATACTGGTTACCTGACTGGAGCTTGACTTGCGGATATGCAGCAGTCCCATCAAGGCGGGGTCTGAGATTGCTTTGTATGCCAGACAGAGGTCACCTCTGAAGAGTCTGTATGAAACTGAGTAGAGGGACAGGGCTTGTAGCCTATCTGTGTAGAGTAGATGTTTGAGGCCCTGGATTCTTCTGGTGAGGAACCTCTGTGGTATCTTCAGCTGCTGCATGTGCTTTGCAAGGTACATGCCAAAGGGAGTGTTGTACTCAATAACTGTCCTTATAAGAGAAGAATACAGGGATGTTATGACCTCTTTGTCCCTGGATGAGATACCCTTACTTATGAGGTGGGTCATGTAAAAAGCTTTCCATACAACAGAAGCAACATGGTGGTCAAAAGTCAGGTTGCTATCAACCTGGGTGCCCAAATCGATTACTACTGATTGCATGCTTAGGACATTGTTATTAATGTGATAATATGTGGGGACATCACTCTCCCCAAAGGGAGTGATGATGATGCATTTTTTGGCATTCAGCTTGAAGCCATGTTTTTGGCACCAGTCATTTGTTTGGGTGAAACCTTCTTGCAGGATGTCGACATCACTTGGGGAATTGATGACCGTGCCCAGCTTGCAGTCATCTGCAAACTTGGTCAGCCATAGCCCACTGGTTTTGGCCTGCACCTCAGAGAAGTATATCGCAAATAAGAGGGGCCCCAAGACCAATTCCTGGGGTATGCCACTTGTTATGGGTCTACTGCTTGAGGTGGCTTCCCCTATTTTGATTAGGTGGGTTCTGTCAGTGAGCTAGTTTGCTACCCATCTGGTAACATATGGAGTGATACCTAGTTGAGAGAGTTTATCTATTATGCCCGAGTGGGGAATAGTGTCAGAGGCTTTGGCCAAGACAAGGTAGGCAGTATCCACTGTCTTCCCCTTATCCATGGCGCTGGTGACTGTCTCAAAGAAATTGATCAGATTTAACAGACATGACCTTCCCTTGACAAAGCCAAACTGTGTGGGGTCGAGTGTTTGGAGATTGCCAATGTCCCTATTAATGAGGTCCATGATAATCTGTTCCATGGCCTTGCAGATCAGGCTAGTTAGGCTGATGGGTCTTTAATTTCCCAGATCGGTGGATGCTCCACCTTTGTGTAAAAAGATTTAGTGGTTGTCCTCCACTTGGCTGGGACAAAGCCGGTACTCAGGCTTTGGTTGAATAGGGTGCCTGATGGAGCTTCAGGTTCATGCCTGAGTTCATGTAGGATGCAGCCTGGGATGTTATTGAGTCCCATGGAGGCTGTATTTTTTTCCTTTGAGAGGGCAGTGTCGATGTGTTCCCTAGAGATAAGGGGTAGGAAGCAGGTACTGGGGATGTCCTTATTTAATTAATTTCAGAATAAATGGAGTTGGTTTGGAACATGAGGGTATTGTGGTGCTGAAGGCATTTCTAAGGCATGATGGTGCTCTCAAAACAGGCCTTAACAATTGTGTATGTTAGAAGATGCTTGGGTAGATGTTGTTTCAAAGATTTTTGTTAGTGGACATAGGCTGGTGACGGGGTAAAGAGTCCAGATGGAGTGAAAACCTTAGGAAGGGGTGATAATATTTATGTGTATACAGAAGTCAGTCTGAAATATGCTTTTTCATAAAGCCAGTTTTGTGCAAATCTTCAGAAAATAAAATAAATAAAATTTGATCTTCATTTCAACAAAGAAAACAGTACTTTGGTTAGTGTAACCATGAAATCTATTCTCATACAGCCGCTCCATCAACAGGCTGTTCAGGCCTTGTTGGACCTTCTCTACAACTTTAGAAACAAAAAAAAAAATCTTCAACTGAACTGGTCCAGGCCCACATCCACAGAACTGATAATTGAGCTGCTGAACTTGACAGATCTTGGGTATTTGTGTAAAGCCCTACTTTAACCTATATTAAACCTGCAAATGAAAAACTGTCTTCCTGGTTTGCTTCTGACAAGCTACATTTTTATACATTAATAGATTTCATAAATCCATAGGTATTAGGGTAGCTGTCCTTGCAGACTATTTTAAGGCTAGTCAATTTCCTTTCAAAGATGGGAATCAAACCCTGTACTTTGTGTCTGTGAGGTAAACACCTTAACCTTTATGCCAAATAACAACCCCTAATACATCATTGAACTGGAAATTTTATTCTATTTAATTAACTATTACAGTCAGTGTTATGGTACAAACTTATATATCCACACATGTACACACACACACACACACACACACACACACACACACACACACACACACACACACACACACACACACATGTGTGTGTGTGTGTGTGTGTGTGTGTGTGTGTGAGTGTGTATAAACAGGTCAAAAGAAAACCATTCAAAGGCAAGTACTAGGCATACAAGCTAAGAATAGTTTTCACATGGACATTGATTTTGAAAGCCCATTTGATCTTGGTGAAAGCACTCATCTTATGCCTACTTGGATGGTTTGTCTTTTGGAATAAAACTTTTCATGGATTAAGAAGAAACAAGCCTGTGGAAATAAATTTTTCAAAAGGTACTAATTCACTTTTATAGTCTGCTTGTACAAAACTATCGTTAACTTAGTTGCATGTCTGATATTCGTGTTTTCTTCTAAATTGTTTCCTTTTGAGCTATTTTTGTTATTCTCGAAGTATACCAAAAGAAAAAAAATACCTCCAGTCAGGAAACCTGCAGGAGCTTCCCAAAATAACTGACTTCAAAGTAAAAACACAAAGAAGCTCCAACAACCAAGGTGGCCTGAATAAAAGCAGTTTTAATCCACACAGTAAGCGCTTTCAAAACAAGGTTCTTCATCAGACTGAATAAAAGAGCATCATACAATTCAAGTTAATATACTATTACACAGCCAATAGAAACAATGTATTAATCATCTAGGTAAATCTCTAGATCTTAAAGAGACCCTGTCATTTAACCCTGGCTTCCTATCTGCATACAACTTACATATTCAATATAGTTCCCTTTCTTCAGTAAAATTAACTAAATCACCACCTCTTAGTCCTTTGTACACAATTTCTACCACCTTAAACTTAAAATAGTGAGAAGAACCTGATTCAAAAACATGCTTAGCTAGGCCATTTGTTAAATCAGCCCTTTTTATAGCATATTTATGCTCCCGAATACGTTCATAGAGCATTCTATTTGACTTCCCTAAGTGAAACTTTCACATACTGTGCATGTAGCTAGATAAATAATATTTCTAGTTCTACAGTGTGCATAGAGATTAAACATAAACTTCTGTCTAGATATAGGGTGTATAAAGACATTGGCTGTATCAGTAGAGGGACAGTGTCTACAATTCCCGCAGGGTAGAGTGCCAACAATCTGATCTTTAACAGGCAACTCTGTATGTATCAACTTAGAATCCCTATAGCACAACCTACATTTAAAGGATTTCTTATTTTTATAAGTAAAGTTGGGTTTAATACCCACTATGTCTCTAATCTTATCATCTGTAGTTAAGATGCCCCAGTTTGCATCCATTACATGTCTAACCCTCCTAAAATCAGTAGCATAGGGTAGAACCAATGGCATAGTATCAGGTTTCCTAGTAGCAGAGTTGCGATCATCTACTGTCCCATCTGAGAAATAGGGAAGGGCCAAAGTCGACCTCAAAACTTTTATATCATCCCTCATAGTGCTGCTGATCTCACTTATACTATAGCCCCTAGAGGCAAAATCAGTAGACATTTTATCTAAATCATTGCTAACGCCATCTTCTGTATTATTTAGAAGGGAAATCCTCATCCCTTGAGTTTTCATGATATTCCTATATACATGGGATGGATGCATACTATCACGCCTCAGAATATTGTTTCTTCTACAGGGCTTTCTGTACAGTCTAGTTACAAAGTCGCCCTCCATGTTTTTAGTCACTTGCACATCAAGAAAAGTGATTTGTGTAGATAAAACATGACAAGTAAACTTTACAAATGATCTGGTAGTGTGTAGATAATCAACAACTCGGTCCCTCCCCAAAACAAGACCACATCGTCTACAAACCTCCTGTATAACAACAGCATGGTCTTGTATACACTATTAAGAACAAATTGTTCCTCCCACTGAGCTAATACCATGTTGGCGTAGTTATTGGCACAAGAAGTGCCCATAGCTACGCCAACTTTCTGTAGATAGCATCCATCCCGAAACATAAAGATGTTGTTCTCAAGGACAACTTCAAGAAAAAGACATACAAGATCAATTTGCTTAACACTGCAATCACTATATTTAGTTAAGAATGATTTTATCATGTTAATACCTCCAAATTGGGGATACAAGTAAACAAAGATTCAACATCCAATGTGACTAGAAGGCAATTGTTCAAATCAGAGGCATTAGCCTTTGTAAACTGATGTAAGTCCCTAAGAAAATGCTTAGTATCATTAAGCACTGTAGTGACTTTACTAAGAATTGGGCGCAGCTGCTTGTCAATATAAATTGAAAAGGGCTATGTTAGCCATTTCCTACCTGAGACAATAGGCCTAAGAGGTGGTGAAACATGGTTTTTGTGCACCTTAGGAAGACCCTGAAAAATGGGTATTACAGGGTGTTCAGCATTTAAATACTGTGCTAATTGCTCCGTAATAAGAAAATTGTCAAGACAGTCATGAACTGTAAAGAAAATAGAGCATTGTATATCCCATATATAGTCATGGTTGACTTTATCATACACTTTAGAGTCATTAAGCATAGAAAAAACAGAATTAACATAAAACTCACGATCCAGTATCACAGTAGCTCCACCTTTGCTTTCTTAATGATAATAGTATCATCATTTTGTAAGGTTCGTAACGCAGACTTTTCTTCCCTAGTTAAATTATAGAAGTCACGCCCTGCTACATTAGCAGAACCAAAGGATGGACCAGATAGTAAAGTAAATAATTCACTTTCACATTTGTTGCCAAATACTTCTAATACTGGATCAATAGGTGGCTGAAACACACTAGGCTTTTTAAAAAGCAAAGCACTATTCTCCAAGTATGCTTAGGGTTAGCATGAGTAACTTTTAAGCATGTCTAGTCGAATATACTCTATCAGATGAAACTTCCCCTTCTAGACTTGTGTTAAAGTTGACCAAGTATATGTGCAAGCAGTGTGAGGGTAGAGGTTGTGATATTTCTTCCTGCAGGACCTATGTTCAAGCCCATTTTAGAGTTTAGATAGGTGATGGTTTGATGATCGGAGTGTCAATTTTGTGAGGGTAGGTCCATTTTTGTTCAATTGTCATATATATATATATATATATATATATATATATATATATATATATATATATATATATATGGGATCCATACAGATGCTCGACTGCATCTTTCACCGAATCCCAATTTGGTGAGCATACTTGCGTGAAAGTGCTGCTCACCGAAGCAGCACTTTCGCATAAGTATGCTTGTTGTTCCAGTCGTTCTACAGTGCGGTAAGGGAAAATTCCCTTTTCCCCACTGTAGTGCAACCTCAGAGTGAGAAAGTAGGGGGGTGCGAGTGCAGGGGGGCTTGCCCCCCTGCATTCAAGTAGATTTTGCATTTTTTTTTTTAACATACTTTAACAAAAGCACTTTTTCGATGAAAGCGCTTTCGTTAAAGTGTGTTTGGTGGTAATGGATTCGGGCTTTTGAACTTTCGTTCAAAATTCCTAGATCCATATATATATATAATGAGATACATTCAGGATGTCAAAAGATTCTGAACATCAAATTCAGAATCATCACAAAAAGATCCTGAATGGCTTTCTCAGCAATTGCCCAAGAGTGGGGTAAAACAGGGACTGGGTTTTTGCTCTTTCCCCATTGTGATGTTAACTTAGAGTTGATATATATATATATATATATATATATATATATATATATATATATATATATATATATATATATAGATATAGATATATATATATATAGATAGATATAGATATGTGTGTGTGTGTGTGTGTGTGTATGTATATATATATATATATATATATATATATATATATATATATATATATATATATATATATATAATGTGTGTATATAAATAATTAGCAGGGGTATGAGGTGTGCAGGGGGCCTCCTTTCCCATATAGAGCATGTTTTCTTATCTTTTTTACTTTTTGCTGGTTTGTGTTTCAGTTGTTTCTGGCCATTCATTTTTGATTTGATGATCAGAACTTTTGACATTCTGAATGTATTCCATATAATATGCATATGTGTATTTATATGTTTATCTCTCTCTCTCTCTCTCTCTATATATATATATATATATATATATATATATATGTATATATATATATGAGTTTAAAATAAATAATCACTGGTGAGTTTGATTAAAACACAAACCATCGAACAAATTCATCAGCAGTTAATTATTAATCACATCTAAAATCATTGAAAAAAGTAATCTCAAATGAAAACCAGTAGGTTATATTTGCAATTACCAAACATAAAATAAAAAACAGCTTTTACATCCCTGGAAATTATACCAACTCTAGGATGGCACAAACTTGAAGAAAGGGCAAAAATGCTTGAATTATGTGATGGGTGATTTAATGAACGTGGACTGTTCCATAATTTAACAAACTGCGCCACCAAAGAAAATCCAAGCATTTCATCATGTGATAAAAAGCGTGCAGCGATGACTCATATAATACTTGTGTGTCTGTTTGTGTGTTGTATATATAATGGAGGGGGAGTGAATGATAACTCCCTCCCCTATTTTCAGGGATGTAAAAGCTTGTAAAAGATAGAAGTGAAGTGTATTTCAGATTAAGTTCATAGCTTCATAAGTGTGTAATAGGCTAATGGCCCTGGAGCCTTTACAAGCCTAGCCCATAGAAGTGCCCTGGCATCGTGCAGTCCTTATGTTAGTTCCCAGTGCCTCTATTAGGTAAAGCCTTTGGTGTGATCCCCGGGGTGAACTTTATAGTTTCATAGGTGTATACTAGAAAAGTATTTTCACAGAAGTATTTACTTTGAGTGTCATAAACTGTTTATCACTGTATTTACTTCCTGTATAGCAAGCCTGTATGAAGAAGAAGCATTTAACTTAGGTGATCAAAGAAATTAGAAGTAAATAAGTTTAAATAAAAAATAAAACACTAAGGTCAGGATTCAGACAGATTCTGTCTACCTGCATTACTTGACCAATGAGAGTTGGCCAATTAGCATGACAGAGAGAACCTCTCATTCAGAGAGATGGTAAAGCCAAACTGAGGAACAGTTCATTTCCATGTTTTATAACTAAACACTGCTCTGCCAGACCTAACTGTGCTGGTATTCTCCCTTCCAGCCTATGCACTGCAATAGCGAGATAGCATTGTCACCTCCCTGCATTCACACACACACACACACACACACACACACACACACACACATACACACACACACACACACACACACACACACACACACACACACACACACACACACACACACACACATATTCAGATGCTCATGCACAAACAAGTGCATGTACACACACACACACATACATACACACACGCAGACACACACACATGCAGACACACACACACACACACACACACACACACACACACACACACACACACACACACACACACACACACACACACGTGCATATTCAAGTATCCATAAACAAGCCTCACCACCTTTGCTTACACTGAAGACAGCACTCACGTGCGTGCACAGTAAAACACATACACATTCATTTAACCATATTCATGACCTAAGAGACATGTCCACCCAAATACACACAGAGAGATACATACCCATAGCTCTGCTATACTTACCATATACTCTCATAGAAGTGAGTGGGTGAATGCCATTTAGAAGACGATGTTCATGTTTACATCCTGTGATGCCTATGATGTATGGTAATGTTAAATCACCTGTCACTGCCCCCTGACCCACCCATGCAAGTAATGAGGACTATGTCCTGCCCACACCCTAACCTAACACAGTATTGCCAATCATGTACTGTCTGCGTAGCCTGGGTGTGACATGGCGTGTTTCATTTTATTCTGAATTGTCTGTGTCACTGCCAATAGCTGTTGACAAGATGCCACCTCTTTGCCATTACCACAATGTATTACACCTGCTGATAACTCTGCTGTTGTACAACTGTTGCATGTTTCTCTCATAATTCTCCATCCTGCTGTTGCCATGACTGGCATGCAAGGGGCCTGCTAAGATGTTCAGTTTCTGCTCTCTCTTTGTGCATTGTAATTTTGTGCACTATGGTGCACACAACATAAATTGTTTTGCACATGTCTGGATTGCATTCCATTTCCCCTTTTGAGGTGTTTAGACATTGAATGTTTCCCCTTCAATAATCAGAATACATGCTCCACTATATTTATGATTCTGAATGGGTTGTGTTATAGATGATTTCTTGTATGGTCTGATGGTTGTGTATCATACATAAAACAATGCTCTTGGGTATATCCTGCATCATCTGCAACATACACAAGAAATAACATTGTATATGTGGTACTTGAGTGTATAGACTTAGCTAGCACTAGCACATGTCTGAACCTACCATCAAGATAAAGTTTGGCAAAGTCTTTTCCCAAGAACCCTTGGATTAGGCTGAATGTGTGCATCATGCGAAATGTCCTCATGGTACACAGACACATTATAAATAAATAAATAAATAATACCCTGGGCATGGCAGTCCACATGGCAGTCCAGGGAATCAAAGCTGTTCCTGCTTATGCATTGTAGGCCCACTGGAACAGGTGAGGTCTTGATGACTACATGCATGCAATCTATGGCTTCCTGGACCTTATGGAAACAGCCTATGTCATAAAATGCTAGCATGATGCTGGTTCCATACTCTGCTGTCCTAGGGAACCACATATGCACTTTCACATGCTGTAGCATAATGGTGAGGAACTGGAATGGATTCATGAGACTAACACAAGCTATAGCCCTAATGGGTCAGCTGTAGACCACTGAAATGTCCCTGTGATAAGATGGTTAAGGCAAGATATACCTTTGTATCAACAGGAAATGGCTTACTACTCACCTCCCTTGATTCCAGTTGTGGGTGACCCATTTTAACAAGATCCCTTATTACCTCCCTGTCCACTTGGAAATGGTCCATAATCTGATGATCTGTGAGCTGGTGGTATGTCAGGTACTGTCTGCACCTCTTCCATTGGTATGGATGGCCACAATCTGTAACACTGCAGACACTGGGTCAGACGGTGGCTAAAAACACACAGAGTTTGTTTCTGCTTCTAGCATCCCTCCCATCACGTGCACCATATATGTCTGTGTTCATAATGGGTATGTACTACAGTGCAGCATGCCCTTATCATGTGTTCCTGAATTAGTCAACTATTTTGGCTCATTTGCAAGGGGGTCCTTCTTTTCTTAGTCATTAGTATGTGCTGGGTTCTGCATTATTTTGACCATTGTGCAATCGCATTATCTGTTTCTTAAAATAAACCATATCCTGCACATTTCTACTCCCCCCTCTTGTTTGCATTGCTCAATGTGCTGTGCTACACATCTTTAAAACCTGGCCACAGTGCATCAAAAATAATGTTTTTCTTTACATTTGATGAAGAAATGCAAAATGGCTTTATTTTAATTTTGTGCAAAAATATATGTAATCATCTTTCTCTGAGTTATGGTGACCTCAAAGGTGATTATATTACTTAGTAGGAGGTACAGGGGTGCAGATTCCTATATGCAGGTTCTGGATTTGGGGTTTGTTTCCTACATAAAGCACAGTAATTTGGGATCTTCTGCTCACATTGTGTTGCATTTTTGACTGTATTTCATATACATTTGGGGAATCCATAGCCTTGTGGTTCAAATTATAAAAAGCTGACTGGTTTAGGTGTCTATAAAGGCTTTCTATCACGATTATCATTACTTCACAAAATTCATCACTTTATTATTAGAACAAAAATGAGTTCTTTCCAATTTTGAAAACTATGCCATTTTGTTGAAAGTATTGAACAAATGTGCCTGGCTGGGGTAATGCATGACGTTACAAGGAGAGAACATTAATCAGGTTAGAGCTGATCTCACAAACCTCAAATATGATTTCATGTGTCATGGATTAACTTGCTCCTATAATACATCTGAGTTGACTGCTTCTGAAATTGATGAACATATCATCTCAGTAAAATTATACTTTGATACATTAACATAGTCATTTAAACAACAGAAAACTAATAGAAAGAAAATAACCAGAAGTCAATGCATATGCAAAAGAAGGGCACCAAAAATATAAAATTTATTCAACTATAAACTACATTGCAACAACATATCAATTACATTCTGCTTTATAATTATAAGGTCCTGTGACAATGCACCTAGGCCCTCTGATGTCTGTGTAGGGATACATCTGGCACTATGTTACTTATTGTATTGTTTCCCCACCTCTCAGGCAAATGTTTTGTTGGACAAGTCTGATTATGTTGCTGTCAATTACTTCAACACATTACTTTCAACTTACAACAAAGCAGTCTAGGTCCTTCGTACATCTAAATTATATGTTGCAGAAAGTATGTGTACCATATTCACTTGACATTTATAAAATATGAATGCCTCTAAAGAAGGAAGCAAAAATGGATTGCATTTTATTCTAATTAACTAAACAGACATAGTCTGTCCAATCCATTACTAAAAATCAAATACACTTTCTTGCCTCCTGTCTGCATCTTTTCATTTATTTTTGTATAAATTATCAATTACTTACCTTAGTTGCTGAAAAATTCAGTTTCTTCACACAGTTAAATGCCCTTATAAATGGACTCAAACCTCTCATTGAGATGTACCAAATAAGCTAAAATACTAGGCACCCATGGATAAGCAAAATTATATATAAAACATCAGGTACAGTAAATTGTCTTGTCTGCAGGAACAACTGTGCTGTCACAGGCAGCTCAGAGAAGAGAGCTGATAATTAAGTACCTCTTTGTGGATTGCAGCCTTAAACGTTCTTTTACTTTTGACTCAGCAGTAAAACACTGAAAGGAAAACGGTGCAATCGCTGCAGATAAAATAACAATCTTCAGTACCAATGGGCGATGCTTTATAAGCAGTAACATATAAATCTGAAGGCAAAATTGAACTGTCAGTATATTATTTTAGCCAGGAAATCACTTCTTGCATCCCGAGAATAATTTCATGGTAGGACAACTTAACACAACTGTTAAACTTCATGGTCCATTAATGTGTCAGATGCCTTTTTATTCCACATGAAAAATATGAAGCTTCACATTTAAAATTTTAAGAGACAGGCTCATTTGGTGCACATGTAACAATTTTGAATTAATCTGCTCATATTCCTTTTATATCAAAATATGAATTTAGATGTCTTTATTCATAACAAAGTTCTCAGGCAATTTCTTTATATCTTAGGAGTATGTAATGTATGTGCTTGCTTAGTGTGGTTTATTACTAGGAAGAACAAAACATTTTACATGTTTCTGGATACTGCTATATTAATATTTTTATGCAGTTGTTAAATGATAAAAAAGTAACCGAATGATAAATATTCACTTAAACTACTGTTCAGTACTGAACACCAAATGGGTAGTCATTTATACTAATGTATAAACATTTTATAACTTAGAAATGTTTTAGCTGTGTGAACTTTGGGTATATATAAACTACAAAAAAAAAAAATCTGTATTGAAAGACAGACATATTTTGCAAATAAAAAAATACCCAATGTATATGAGCATACTTTCGACATTACAAATGTAATATATTTGTCTTGTGTACATCATTTTCACCCTTTGTGTTTAACTCCTTTACACATTGCTTGAATCCTTAGTGATATCAGACAAGTTAGTTATTCTCAGTAGTTTTGTAAAAAGGATAAGATTTATCATTTTCACTTCTATTTTTCATGACATATTTCATACACAGGGAAGTTAACTATGTCAGAATTTCTTACAGTGACATTTTCTTTTGATTCTTTGTCTGGCAGTATAGTAAAGAGGCTTAAAGTTATGTGCAGCTAATGTAGCGTCATATAACTTTCTGTTTGATTCAGGTGTTATCAGAAATGATCTTCTGGTTTAACCTAAAAAGAGCCATTTTTATCTACTCTCTTCTCACCTGGATAAAACAGCATATTGTAGCCTTTTCTTCATGCACTTCCCGTTCATGAGTAAATGTGCATTTAATAATTATGTAGATGCACTTTGTGAGTGAATGCAGTCTTTTGTATAGCTTACAGTAGCTTTCATTTATCATGTACTGCCTTAAACGTGTTTGAGTCAATTTTAATCCAGTACACTGTAATAAAGATTCTAGTTTTTAGAATCCCTTTCCACATGCCACTTCTTTCCTGTCTATATCAGCAAGAGTATAGGAGCAGTACTAGGCAAGCAATCATAAGATGCATAACCATATACACCTTTAACGAGACCCACTTAAATGTTCTCATGCTTCATGTTTCAAGCATTTAATGGTGTTTTCCTCACAAATCATGCAAGGCTGTATGTAACAATCCTAGAGTAAATTCTTGTCTACCCATCAAGTTGTCAAGACAAGCCTTAAAGGAGGTCAAAGAAATACTTTGTTTGATTTTTTTTTCTACAGCTACTGATTTTGCAAAGAAACAGAAGGTCAAATAGGACTGTGTCTTGGTGTACAAAGAGTAATGCAAATTGTGCAAACAGAAGTAATTCAGTTTAGCTTTTATAACAAATATAATTTCTTTTTATTTTATTACAGCAAGCATCTGAACATACATGTTTATATTCTGTCTTCATAATTATATACTATGTGCGTCTTTGCAAGCTCAACAAAACATACTGTACTAGTCTAGTCTGGTTTTCAGGCTTTGCTGAATCCAGGACTGTGGTTAAGGTTCCTGTGTTGCCCATATCATACTTGAATAGTTAGGTGGCTTCCTTGTTCACTGTGAGAGAGGGAACTCTGAGCAGCCTATCTGTCCCTGTGCGAGTGGTCCCAGCCCAGCAACTTGTAGCTCATTGGCCATATTGGGCTAATTTCTATCCTTTTGTTCTCCCTGGTATAAAAATCGCTTAGCGTGGCTTTGCGTGATTTTGCGCATCGGGCAGCACTGGCTAATCGGGTTTAAACTATTCCCAGCTCCACAAAGTCTACTTTTTCCCTTGGAACTGCTCTAACTCTCAAATTAAACACTCTATTCTAAATCTAAAACCCTGCACTTGCTTATATAAGCAATTTCTATAAGTTAAGCACTAATAATCTAAATAAGCACTACATCCTCATATACTCCCCTTGAGTACTTTATCCCCTATTGGTCCTTTCTGATTCAGTTGCAAAGGAGTTCCCTATACTATTCTAGCATGTCCAAAGGTCAGTTACTGGTTTCATCTCCAGTCCAGCTGGTGAATCTGGGAATCTTGAGGCAATGTTACAACTGCCTCATGTACATAGACAACCCACTCCTCCTCCCAAGAAGTACAAATATATGCGAGAGATGCAACCATATAGCCAAACTGGAGGCTGAGCTCTCTCGACTCAGTACTAGCGTAACCAGTCAGGAGGGGAAGGTAACCACACACACACCACAAATCCAGTCTCATAGTCCTACCACAACTACAGACTAAACACATAAACACACAAAAACATACTCGGAGGCTCTAAATAAAAATCTGCCAAAACAGCAGAGACCTCCAAAGCAGACACCCAAGCGATGGCTACCCCAAAAGAAAACACAGGCAACACATAGCTCACAAAGTCAGTGTGCCAAACAGCCACAGCCCTTAAGGCTCAACAACATACCTGATACACTTGTAATAGGTGACTCTATAGTCAGACACACTGACGTCCAGTTCACCAGACTGAACAAAGAAAAGGTCACAGTGAGCTGCCTCTCAGGCGCTAGAATCTGCCACATAATACAAGCACTCAGGTTACTCCAAAATAAGTACAAATATGACTCAGTCATTGTCCATGCTGGTGTGAATGACCTGAGACGTACCTCCCTGGACTACATGAAAAGAGACATAGAGGAGCTCCCTGATCATGTAGCCCAGGCCGGTATGACCCTGACCTTAAGCAGCATCTTACCCTCACCGAGAATGATGCCTCAGTATAAAGACAAAATTATCAATTTCAACAATTGGCTTAAGTATTGGTGTCATTCAAAGGGGATCCAATATCTGTCTGCCTGGGATGACATGCTCGACAAGCCACGTTGCTTCGCAAGGGACGGCTTACACCTGTCACCCCTGGGCTTTCGGATATTGGTAAAGGCTCTTGCCACCCCCATAGTGCCTTTTTTAGGCAAGGCTCAAAAGACAAACCCACCTCCTTAGACAACACAAGTAGAAAGAAACTAAGGGTAATGCTGCTCAATGCCAGAAGTCTAAACCTCAAGATGCATGCTCTCGAAGCCCTCCTCAGTATGGAGAACATTGATGTCTGTGCAGTGACAGAAACCTGGTTCAAGGCTCCCGAGAGCACCCCATCTCTACCAGGTTATACCTCATATCATGCTTTCCGGCCCCAAAACTCAGACTGAACCACAAAAGGAGGGGGAGTATCCATATTCATCAAGGACACCCACACCTCCAGGTTAGTGGCATTGCACGAAGCATCGGAGACCATCCATGTGCAACTAACAGTGGGCAAAACTGCCTTTCAGTTTGTAGCATGCTACAGACCACCCTCTCAAATTCAGGAACCCCACTCGGCCTTCCTGAAGACACTGGAGAATATGAAGGTCTCTCCAAACACCATCATATTGGGGGACTTCAACTATCCAAACATAGACTGGGAGCATTACTAAAGCCCCAACACCCTAGCCCAGAGGTTCCTAGAATTCATAAACTCAAATGCTATGGAACAATTGGTCACCACTCCCACAAGAGGGGAAAACATACTAGATCTGATCATCACCAACATGGGAACACAATGTTCCATACCAGAAGTATACCCCTGATTGGTAAGATCGGACCATAAATTAATCTCACTAGAAATACACATCCCGCCCCACCCCCAGCACAAAAGACCACAGTGAAGAACTTCTCAAAAGCTAACTTCACACTTCTTAAAACCAAAGTGGAATCCTTCAAGGCCCCCAGGCAAGTGGAAACCGCGGCCCTATCTGCTGAATCCTTTATAAACGCATTTTATGGACACCTTCAGGAATGCATGGATCATGCAATCCCAAATAAAACCAAGACCCATTCTCCTAAAGGCAGGTGTCCTGTCTGGTGGACCCCAGCCATAAATAAGCTATACAACAGAAGGAGGAAGCTACTACATGATAGAGCAAAATTCCTAAAAGGGAAGGCATCTCTGATCAGTACTAGCAAAAAACTACGATCACTCATAAAAACATCCAAGGCCACTTTTGAGAGAAATATTGCACAAGCAACAAAAGATAATCATAAGGCTTTCTTTAGTTATGTTAGAAACCTGGGTGGCAACTCCCAGATATGCTCAGAGTTAGTCCATAATAACAAAACATACACTGAACCCTCAGACATTGCCAATATCCTGGCAGACAGGTTCAGTGCAAACCCCCCCCCCCTCAAAAGGACAAATATCTATCCCAGCAGAGTGTTGCCTCCCTGACATCTCAGATGCCCAGGTGAGAGCCACCCTCTCCAAAGCAAAAAACACAGCATCAATGGGACCAGACGGTGTCCCGGGCTGCGTGTTACATGAACTCCAAGAAGAGCTATACCCTCACATAAAGCTGCTATTCAATCTTAGCCTTACTACAGGATATGTACCCAAAGAATGGCGTACAGCAACAGTAGTCTCACTCCACAAAGGAGGCACCTCTACGGGATGAGTAAAGGGGCACAATGACCTCCCGGAGATTCTCCGTTGCTTTTTTTAAAGCTGTCTCGCTATGTTAAACTCCTTTAACATAGCGAGACACTTTGTAAAAAGCAACAGAGATCTTGCTTTCTCCGTTGCTTATTTCAAAACTGTCTCTCTATGTTAAATGGGTTTAACATAGCGAGACAGCTTTAAAAAAAACAACGGAGATTCTCAGTTACTTTTTTTAAAGCTGTCTCGCTGTGTTAAACTCCTTTAACATAGTTAGACAGTTTGAAAAAAGCAACGGAGATCTTGCTTTCTTCATTGCTTTTGCCCACAGCTCTGATGTACTGCGTAAGCTTATGCATGCGCAGTACATCAGAACTGCCGCAGAATACCAGACAGCTGCGGAAGGGCAGCAAGGAGGCATTATACAATGCCGTTATTTAAGAAAAGTAATTATTTTTTTCTTAAATAATGTCATTGTATAATAGCAATAACCCACTTCTGGGTGTGGGTAATGCTGGATTTACCCACAGTTGTCTTTGTTTGGCCACTCCGGCTTCACCCTCCTGACCAAACCACACCAACCGTGGGTAAATCCAGCATTACCCACACCCAGGCGTGGGTTATTGCTATATTATTCTATCATCTGGGCCCAAACAAGCACAGGATAATGACAGCAGCAGTACCTTTTTCCGGAATCCCTCTCTCCTTTAGTTATATATGAAAATCAAAGCAGTTTCCTGCAGCATGTTCCATAACAGTTCCAAAACATCTTAGGTTATTTATCCAGCTTTTCAATGTCAGTGCTCAATTCACAGCATCGTTCATCTGTGCCGAAACTCTGCTTTTCTTACCACAGAGATATTTAACTGTTTCTTCAGAATGCATTCACAATCCTAAGCTTTTTACTTTTTGCACTTACTTTCCTTTCAGTCCTAATCTTGGGCTGTCCTTAAGGGGAAGCCTGTGAAAGAGCCTTCATTTAGAGATACTTCCCATAGATAATGCATCTTTTCTTATATTCTTCACATGGGTGAATAGATGGTGTTTTTCCACTGTCACATCGCTCCCCAACAGCACATATATGGTGTGAGCATTTTTTTTGTCCTGTAAAACATGATCTTGCTTGGCCAACCCTTGTGGCCTTGGCATGCCGATTTCCTTTAAAATGTTGGCCATGTCTTCAATTATTACTTCTTGCATAATTGTTGAGTTGTTCCTGACAAAATACATGGCCTTCATGATTTATCTACAAGTAGCTGTAGTGAAATTCTTTGAGCAACAGTTAACCAAAGCAAAAAAAAAAAAAAAAAAAAAAAGAAACATAATGCAGATTTCTGTTTTCAAGAGGAAATAATTTCCCAGTGTAATTTCTTTCTGTGCATCGGCAGTGATTCCCTACTTTTAGGAGATTTATCCCTTCTTCAAGTTGGTGCACCACAGAGTTGGTATATATAAGTTTGGGAGGGTTATCCCCTATATGAGGTGTGCAAATGGACCTGCCCCCTGCAGAAACACTTGACATTTTTTTCACCCTTCTGTATTTTGGGCATTATTATTAGGTATTCTGACGTTTGCAGTTTTGTTGCAGAAGTACAGTGAGATCTCTTTCCTCTCCAGTTCTTTCTCAAGGTGAGTAGCCAGTGTAATGTTCTCCATTTTTAAAGCAAGTTCAAACCTGCTAGATCTGCAATTATTTTCTGCATTTTTGTGATCTATACTTAAAATGCTTTGGTTTACACTGTAGTAGGAGTGGAGATGAATTGAATCTTTTCTAAGCTTGTAATTACAGAAATAATCTAAGAGTATTCTGTTCTGCTGTTGGCCAAAAGGCCGTTTGAAATTTTTTTTTTAATTTCTCTACTTGTATATGTTAGTCACATTTGCTTGAAGCTTCTCATCATGTAATGGTGGTTAACTGTGCCATCATGTATTGCAGGTACTTAGAACCTTAACTTTCTCTATAAAACCCACCTCCTGATTTCCTTGAGTATTAACACTTTACAGCTGCACAATGATCCCTAGGTTTGCACACAGAGGAACACTGCTCTTTGTGTTTACCATAAAGCCCCATGCAGCCCGCACTATTAAACATCTGAAACCAGAGATATGCACTTTCCAACTGTCTCTGTAGCCAACTTCTTGGAAATTGGCATCCTGAGACAAAGTAGCAATTGTTTCAGATTTACTGACAATCACCTAATACTTAAAAAAAAATTTGATGCAGAGTGTGAAAAAATAGGATACAGTGTATGAGAGATGTAGTTATACAATGACAATGGGGGCAAGACTTTCACATACAGCCACTACAAATCCAAAACAGGTTGCCAGTAACACAAAAGACGATACTATACCTACCACACATATTACAGACGAAACACTCTGCCCTACAATACTGATGTTCTTAAAAGTAACCTACCTAAACCACAAATGCCTCCCAGTTGCAACCAAAGTAATAAGTACCCAGTAGCATAGCTAGGTTGGTGTAAGAGAGGCAACTGCACCCTGTGCAAAGTGTTGGGGTGCAGTTCAGTTGATCCTTTGCAATATTGGATTTAAAAGCTGCTATTGCATTTGCAGTCAGACTTGAGGGCTATAACACTCTGTGTTTGGTCTAAACCATAACAACTGCATGTTACATTGCAGCAAGCAGTTTGCTGCACTTTAAAAGATAAAATATATTTTTTTTAACTAAAACCTAAACCCTGTAGTGCTGTGTGCAGGTAGGTTATAAACTTTAGCAACTGTTTGCCACAGTTTATAAGAATTATTGGTACTTATGTATTATCGCACCCACATTTTCCGACGTGCTGGACTTTCTTGTCTTTTACTCAAACAACGACAAGGAAGTGTAATCAGGAAGGGTAGACTGTAAAAAAAACTCTTCTGGGATGTTGTTGGTGGCCTTTTAAAATGAATAAAGGTTCAAATTTGAGGATTTGTGGCTAGCGTGCTTGAAAGACATCAAGCATTGAATTCAGTGAGCGATCGCACTGGCTGTCTGTATATACGTATGTTGGCCTGAAAGGAGTGTGGGCAGTCATAGCGTACGATGTTAGAAACACACACACACACCGCACACACACACACACACACACACACACACACACACACACACACACACACACACACACACACAGACACACACACACACACACACACACAGACACACACACACACACACACACACACACTCACACTTCCAACGAATTAGCTGCTTTTGAGCACACTAGCCACAAATCCTAACATGTGCAAACCCTTACTCATTTTACAAACCCACCACCAAGATCGTGTTTTAACAGTCTACCCTCCCCGATTACTTTTTTAAGAAGTTAGACAGGGTACAGATTTGCTTTTCTTTCCTGATGCTTTCCATTCTCAGGGCAAAGGCTGAGAAAAAGGAACGCGGAACGTGTTTTAAGTGGAACGGGGGACTTGCTTAACTGACATCTAGAGATGCTGGCAGTAAATGGCGAAATCTATTTTTCAAACCTTATTTTTTCAGCCATTGAAGTGAAAAAACATCTTAAAAACAATAACACATTAAAGAAAACATGTCTCTGAGGTTTTGTCATACTTCATTGTTCCCAGTTGACACAAGGAGAAGCAACCAGCATTAGGGCGAAAATGTGGTTGCAATAATATGTAAGTACCGAATTATTTTTTTTTTAACTAAAACATGAGTAGGTCATATTTCATGCTATTTAGAAGGCATCCTTGGACATTGTCTGGGCCCATTGATGCAGTGTTCTTGTTCTTAGAGCATTAAGGATCTGTTTCCTAGTATAGTAGGGGGAGTTATATTTGATGATATTTCCTGAGGGAAGGTTGAGGGTGAGAGAGGTAAAGCTGGAGCTGAATTTATCAGTCAGAAGGTTTGATATATCTTCCCTCAACTGGGAGACTTGTACAGTTATAAGTTGTATTCTTGTTTCTCCCATGTATATATACACTTATATGTTAATATTGTATGATAGTCCATTGAAACTGGGAACAGTTGGTGTATCAACAATAAAATATTTATATAAATCATCAAATATAACATTCTCCAAAAACAATTTTCAGTTGACGGTTGTAGCTCTCAATCAATGAATGCACTTCTGTTTCATCAGTCACCTTATATGTGTTTGCACAGTCTAGTAAATTATATAAATTAAAATCAGGCCATATGAATGTCAAGACTACATGCAAGGGACCAGGACTTTGAGACTAGTTTGATGACTCTGAAAGATGAGTTTGTAGCCAGAGGCTACCATGAGAAAGAGATAGATGAGGCTTGCTTGATAGCCAAGACTGAGAGAGATAATATAGGGAAACCCTACTTCTCCAGTCCGATTAGAGGTGGTCTGACCTCTGAGAAAAGAGTGGATGATATACAAACCTAAATTACAGCATGACACACTCGGCGGATATGAACTTGGTTAAGGATATACTATACAGGAATTGGCATATTTTAGAGACTGATGACCAAGTCAGGAAAATAGTGGGTAATAAGCCTAAGTTTATATATAAGAATAAAAGGTCACTCAGACAAATGCTTTGCTACAAAGAAAGGACGGACCATATCCCTTTGGTCAATTATGGAACAATGAGGTGCAATAGTTGTGCATTTTGTCAATACATTGAGACAAACAAATTGTTTGTCCATCCTACAACACTGAGATTATATAAGTTTAGGGTGACCGGGAATTGTCAAAGTAAGGATGTGATATATTTGGCCCAGTGTGTGTGCTGTGAGGCATTTTAGGTTGGGAAGACCAACAGACGCTTGAGAAAGCGGATTCGTGACCATCTTTATTGCTTCAGGAGAGGACAGGAGCATAGTACAGTAGCTAAACACATGATTCAAAATGGGGAGAATCATTATTTTAGTTTTCCAATTATAGATACCTTAACAGACAGCATGAGAGGTGGGGATTTATGTAATAAAACTGAACATAAAGAGCTCAGATGGATTTTGATGTTAGCCGCACATAAACCACCGGGGCTAAATGATGATTATATATCACTGAAACCAGTCTTAAAAAGTAAGAAACTTAGGAGGAAAGTAACATGAAGCAGTTTTGTTAGACTCCCTCTTTGTTTTATATATATATATATATATATATATATATATATATATATATATATATATATATATATTTTTTTTTTTAGGCATATATTTTAGAAATATACATTGTAATATATGTTTTTGTTGTGTCTTTCGGCTTTTCCCGGTCAGGGGTCGCCACAGTGGAACTCCGGTCCGCTAATGATTGGCAGTTGATTTTTACGTGCCAAGTTGCCATCCCTGACACATAACCTTCAATGAAGGTACACCCATTCACGCATGTCTCCACGCAGAAGACGCTCTAGCTGATAGTCGAACCAGTCAACGTCTTACTTTGAGGCGACAATGCTACCGCAGCACCACCACCGCGGATCTATACATTGTAATATATAATATATTTTATTGTGATTACATATGTTTTTCAGATAGGGTGAGAGAACATGTTATTGAATTGTAACTAAGCTGCCTCTAAACTGCTTTTGAATTGTCTATGTTTTTAAATTGTCTATCTCTTTAAGCTGGGAAAGCATTTGCACTTTTCTTGATTTGACTGGATGATTTTATATGACATGTATTTTAAAATGGATGTGAGTTTTTAAGAATTCATTTTGGTCTGAGGAAGCAACCAGGACAGGTTGTGAAAGCGCTTACCCTTGTAATAAATCTCATTTGGACTTTATTTGGATTTCTACTTGGATTTGAGCTCCTTTGTGGTGGTTCAGTGTTTGGAACATATTTTTGTTTTTGATTGGACTATTGTGTATTTGTTCCATCAGTCAGGAACAGGGCTATTTCTTTCTTTACTTATCTATTTCTGATAACAGGACGTTGGATGCTTTTTGACCTTCTGTATTTCCTGGTGCAGTTTATTTTTGTTCTTTGTACTCTGATTCTAATGTTAAAATTGAAACAGCTCCTACTGACACAGCTTCAGCTCAACATTTTTATTCATCATGTTTCTCTTCATTTCTGTCTTGACTGCTGCTTCTGTATACTTAGGCCATTTTCTTGATGCATATTTAGTTTTGTACATACCTTTCTCTGATTGGACAATATGTGTGCACACTTCATAACATGTCATTTTCTTGATTTTGGCAATATTTTGTAAATAATCTGTATGATATAAAATATATTTTATCATCTTATAAGCTTATCTCTTGAAAGAGCTGGATCACAGTTTTATGTTTATGAATAAATTTCTGGTGGGAAACTTTGTACTGTGCTGAGTCTGCATTTGTTTAAAGTATTTAATATTATTCTCACTTTTTGTCAACTATGCCTTTATATACTTGTTTGCTTCTGCTTATATTTCAATTTGTAATGCACTTCCTACTTGCAGGCTTTGATCCTTGTTTATAAAGTTATGCCCACAATTTCAAGGCTGTATTATACTAAAACATCTCACCAGTTAGCATTTGAGACACCCCATCATAAGTGTTCATACAAAATTATGTGTCAATTCATTCTTGGTGTTCTGTGTTCAAATCATCGGCTAGCTTGTATGGGTAATTTTCCTTTGCTGTTGTACAAACTTTTTTTTTTTTTTTTTATCTGGACACTTTTTTAAATAAGCAAGTTGCCTGTGTGCTGACAACTCACATAAACACAGTTCATTATCTTTTGAAGATTTGGACTTTGTCTCTGGTGGTAAGTCACCTATAAAGCTCTTGTCGTGTTCTTTTCTTAATACATTAATAGCAAACTTTTAACTAATAGATTCTTTATTTTGCATACACTGTGTTTCAGATACATTCTGCTGTTTAGATGTGTATACTGTTTTAATTTTATAGGGCGTTTCCACACTGTTTCATTTCACAGTGCAGCTCATTCAATTTTTGTTCAGGCACTCTGCTCTCCCATTGCCTTCCTTTATCAGCAGCTGCAATGAGTGTTTGAGACATTGTTTTAATGTTCTGAATTGCAATACTTACTCACAGTTTAAAATTTCCACTAGACATTTTCACTAAGCCTTTAAGTCTGTGTTGCTCCCTTGTTTCTTAATTTGAACTTCAAATTGAGTCATATGATTTTCACGCAACTTGGCTTGTTCATGCTAACTCTGAACTTCATTGAGTTTATCCACTCCTGCTGCGGACTCTAGTTTTCAAAACAAGTCTTCCTTCTCAGCTCACAATAACTATTTTCTAAGATAAGAGGGCAATGCATTCACAGGCTTTGTTCTAGAAATCTGCATTCTCTTCCTTTTTAGGCCAAATCCACTTTTAGATCACAGTTTTGTGGTTCTGTCGTCAACCACTTTCTGCAAATGTTTCTCAGGGTAATATGAGAATTATGCTTAATAATCAACAGCATGAAATTGTTGCAAGCATTAGCAACATGGAAAAAAATGTAGGGTACATATTATCATTTAAAGAGTGTAATTAAGACATTAAATTTAGGGATATGAGACATATGAGATTAGTAGTCAGGGTCACAGAGGAAGGTGGTTCTGCAGTGCCCTGTGCACTATATGCTCCTGTGGTTAAGCCTGACTGCATTTTCATTTTAAAGTAAGGTATTTTATATACTATATGTTGAGAGAAGTAGCCGTTTCCCAACTGGAACAGTAAGCCATTTCTCAAATGGAACAATATGATAAGGTTTTGTGTTTGAACCCATTTTCAGTACACCAAGTATTTAGTGCACGTGTCAAAGGGGTCTTGACAATATGTTGCACTGAGTTGTGACAGATTATGCTTGGATGATACTTCAGTACATCTGCTTATTGAGCCCACATGTCACTTGTATATCAGAGGTAATATGTAACACATGGCAATTCAGACACTCCTGTGAGTCTGCAAAATGGTGGGCATATCCACTTCAGATGTAATTTGTGAATCTGCTGCAACAACTGTACAGAATTGCTGGTAGTAACAGCCATGGACAATTCCTCCTTCACTGGGAATGGTAAGCAGTCACATTGTACAGCCACATGCTCTGGTGTTGGTGAGGCCAAACATTCAACCCGTTTTGACCTGGTTGCACTCAGGATGGAGAGAAACAGTGCAATTCTGTCACCAAACTGTGACTCTGGTGTCTCTCTTATCATTGTCATCAGCCCCAGTACAGGCACCAACATTAAAAGTTGCACAGGAGTGAAAATGTGTCTGTGCTACAATCATGCTTCAGTAACATACACACTGAAAGCATCCATGTAAGACAGAGTATCCAAGCCTAGCTTACCTCTGCCACTATCCTGACATAGCTGGCTACATGAGGCACTTAAAAGTATACATTACCAACAGTTGTGTTTCACCTGCAATGTCTTTGTGCAGTTTAATTGTAATGAAATTTGGTGTAAATGTTACTGGCTTGATGTATCATCCCCTCTAATGTGGGGTGTGTCTGTCCTGATGTCATCCTCCATTATGTCAGGGATAGTTCCAGAACCATTATCTCCATGTAGAGACACCAAAATCCCCTTTGGCTCTGTCAGCCTGCTGCTCCAAGGTGGCTGCTCTGTGGCTGACTGCCCAGCTGCTATGGAACATGCCTTTGCCTTATCATTCCTTAAAAGGTTGATAATTATGACACTATTGTAATATGCAATTGCATCTTCCCATAACAAGAGTGGCATGCACTATCACCTGCCAAACCTGGCCACACAAAGGCTAGTTAGCAATCCCTCATCCCAGCATGTACTTTATGTGTTCTTAGTGGTTGTAGCAAGACATCATCCCATCTCCAAAACATGCAGACACCTGTGAACAAAATGCACTGAGATGTAGACTGTGTACTATTTGGAGTGGTCGACTGTCTGCTACAGACAAAGAGGCAAAATATGTAGACCATACTATAATCAGTAATCAAAGGGACAGCTGCTAAGGTATGCCATTTGACAGCTATAGGGACAGATGTGGAACACATAAAGTAGTTATATGTGCCAATATGCCTATACAGGTTAAACAGTCATACATGCTATCAAGAGTTGTGGTCACCTTGGTAACTGACATTAATATCACCTTACTGTAGCATGCTGAGGTAAGACATGTAGGTATATGACCACAGTACTTAACACCATATTCAAGGGACAGGCCATAACATTATTGTAACAATAACAGACACTGGATAGGTTGTCCTGATATTCTGAGCTATCATGTTGCCAGTATCTTCTACAGAGAGACATGCACGCATATTCCGGTTCCCAGTCTTGTATACTTCACATTCCAAAAACAAAGGCAGAGAAATTGCAGCTTACCACACACTTTGAGGAGACCAGGAGACCTAGATAACATTGATAAAAATAACTGTACCCAATTAACCTGATCTCTTCCCAAGTCTAAGTGATGCAGTAGAACATGGATGTGAACCACTAAGACTATGCGCATTTTGTACCTATTTGAAGCACATATAAATATAGCAAACTTGTAGTTAGTTTAACCATAATAATCAGTCTTCTGTCCATGCTCACTCTAGAAGCTCCTGACTATGCTGCAAAATCACATTATAGGCATGATTCTCAAGCCACCATCTTGTTTGGTGTGAAAGTGATGCCATTTTAAGCTCATAAAAGTGATAGCCTTGCATGGTGCAAGAAGGAGAGCAAAATAAAGCCCTCACACTGAATACCATTTGGACCACTATCATAGCATTTAATAAAAAGATGGGTGGTACCAATTAAGCCAAATGGCAATAAATGCTTTAAAGAGAAACCAACAAACTAGGGTCTATACAGCATTCTTATGTTATAGAGTATAAAACAAAGCTGTTATAAACTGTATAGAGTTACTAACATCCAGTTTCAATCTATAGATGAGTAAAAAACATTTCCAAGATCGTACCACTTATACTGTTAAAATCAAAACAAAGAAAATAAAGAAAATAGATGCAGGAGATACAATCAACTGCGAGTTAACATGAAGCTAAACAGATCAGTTAAAACGCTACTGAAACATTTTTCTTTTTTTCCCCAAAATATAACTTAAAGCTATATTATCAGCTTTAGGAATCTAAATTTACAGACCAATGGCTGTAATAAATTAAATGCAAGATTTCAATGAACATAAATCACTTTTGCATTAAATACAATGAAGTAAAGATATAGTTTTAGCTAGTCAATAATTACGGTTTGATAACAGTGAAATGCATTAAGAAACCGGACAACTCATGGTGCAAATAAGGCCAAGATCAGCCTTATCAGTCTAGTTGCTAACCGTAACTATAAACAGTTATAAGCTAATAAGCTGGCAAAACACATAATAATGCTAGCTAACAAAATCATTGCAAATAAAACTGTATTTGCAACTTACGCTACATAATGTGATTTCTGTTCTATTAAGGAAGAAAGCTTGCAATGCAACCGCAGGTTGACACTGAGCATGTTTCTTCGGAGCAGCTTACTAACTTCCAAAGGAGGAGTTAAACGGTAAAACCAAAACAATGTTTAAGGCGCAAAAATACCTAACACATAACTTACATCTAAATAGAAATTTTTTATATAGGTGTTTGAAATATTAATTTGATATCATTAATGTACTAAAGGAAAAGATATGTACTAAAAGGAGAATATATATATATATGTAATGTGGGTATAGAATATCATTACATAGAGTAATAAAATACTTCATGGATTCTATATCAAAAAGCGTTTTTTTAAAAGGAGAAATATAGAAATATATAAATAGAAATATATAAATAGAAATATATAAATAGAAATATAACTTAATTTCATTAACTATAAAGCCATATATATAAATATATACTTAAAATCATTAACTATAAAAATAAACTGAATTTTTTCTTAAAGGTAACTTATAACAAAACAAAATTTATATTTATATTTATTACCTATCCATACAGCTTCAGCCTGGAAAGATCAAAACAAAATAAAATGGAAATAAAGGGTTATTAACTGGTAGCAATAACACTTGAACCCTAAGGAAGTGTACGAACAATAAATATGAAAAATATCTAAAGATATGTGATAGCAGTAAAAATTATAAGTATAAACTATTTTTCAAAATAAAATAATTTAATTTATTAGTTCATTTACTTGCTATACACAATGTTCATGTTTATTATTGCAAAAATATATGGACAGAAAGTATGTAGTAAATATTTTATATTTACAATTGTTTTAACGTTTCCTAGAATTCAAAATAGGCTTAATAGACACAAAGGTATTAAGGCCAGGAAAGTTGTGAGCATTGAATTTCAATATCCACCTAAGTTCTGCTAAGGCTAAACTTTTCCTTTAGTACATTAATGATATCAAATTAATATTTCAAACACCTATATAAAAAATTTCTATTTAGATGTAAGTTATGTGTTAGGTATTTTTGCGCCTTAAACATTGTTTTGGTTTTACCGTTTAACTCCTCCTTTGGAAGTTAGTAAGCTGCTCCGAAGAAACATGCTCAGTGTCAACCTGCGGTTGCATTGCAAGCTTTCTTCCTTAATAGAACAGAAATCACATTATGTAGCGGTAAGTTGCAAATACAGTTTTTATTTGCAATGATTTTGTTAGCTAGCATTATTATGTGTTTTGCCAGCTTATTAGCTTATAACTGTTTATAGTTACGGTTAGCAACTAGACTGATAAGGCTGATCTTGGCCTTATTTGCACCATGAGTTGTCCGGTTTCTTAATGCATTTCACTGTTATCAAACCGTAATTATTGACTAGCTAAAACTATATTTTTATTTCATTGTATTTAATGCAAAAGTGATTTATGTTCATTGAAATCTTGCATTTAATTTATTAAAGCCATTGGTCTCTAAATTTAGATTCCTAAAGCTGATAATATAGCTTTACGTTATATTTTGAAAAAAAGAAAATGTTTCAGTAGCGTTTTAACTGATCTGTCTAGCTTCATGTTAACTCGCAGTTGATTGTATCTCCTGCATCTATTTTCTTTATTTTCTTTGTTTTGATTTTAACAGTATAAGTGGTACGATCTTGGAAATGTTTTTTACTCATCTATAGATTGAAACTGGATGTTAGTAACTCTATACAGTTTATAACAGCTTTGTTTTATACTCTATAACATAAGAATGCTGTATAGACCCTAGTTTGTTGGTTTCTCTTTAAAGCATTTATTGCCAATTAACTTAATTGGTACAATTAGACTTTAACTTATGCTATTTAAACATTGTGTGTGGGGTTTTTTATTGTCTGAGGAAGCGTGGTTGCACCCACGCCACCGCTACCCACTATTTTATGGATTAAAGGAGTTTTTACTACAGTTTTGCTACGTTTATTTGGCTGCTTCATGGACTTTTAACTACAAGTTTGCTATATTTATTGGTTGCTTCATGGATTTTTAAACGCACCTTTATGTGTTACTTTACTGCATCGTGGTAGAGATCAGGTTACTGTTTTTACAGATACTTCACATTCCAGTGGAATGGTGCAGTCTTAGAAAGGCAGAGAAATTGCAGCTTACCACACACTTTGAGTACTGTGTACCTCTTCAGACTGCTTTGTAGACCTAGATAACATTGATATTCTTCAAAATAATTTTACCCAATTATGCTGTATGTCTTCCCAAGTCTAAGTGAGGCAGCCTAGAACATGGATGTGAACCACTAAGACTATGCGCATTTTGTACCTATTTGAAAAGCACATAGGTAAATTAGGGCAGGAAGCTTACTTGTATGTGACTTGGTCTAGTTTAAGGTGCTGTGCTGGCACCATAATAATCAGTCTTCTGTCCATGCTCACTCTAGAAGCTCCTGACTATGCTGCAAAAATCACATTATAGGCATGATTCTCAAGCCACCATCTTGTTTGGTGTGAAAGTGATGCCATTTTCAGAGAAAGCTCATAAAAGTGATAGCTTCTGCAAGTGCCTTCCTGAGACTACTTGCATGGTGCAAGAAAGAGAGCAAAATAAAGCTTTGTGTCCTCATGGTCATTTCACTGAATACCATTTGGACCACTATCATGGTGCATTTAATAAAAAAGATGGGTGGTATGAGCCAAATGGAGGCATTGTCCTTAGCCACAATCATCACCAGGACTGGGGAAGATTGCAGGCATTGTTTTGATATTGTGAGTTGTAGAAACCCTATTGACCTTCATGCACAGGAAGAATAGGTTAGACAGGAATGCCTTAAATGTTATAGTAAGATTTTTTTTATATTAATGCTGTCTCTTTTATCTTGTTGTAGATTTGGCACCCTTGCTGCTACTGGTAAATGCTTGTTTTCCTAATCTTGGTGATTAGGCATCCAGCTATGTGGATCTTCCTTGTCAGGTGATAGAAGTGATGTCAGGGGGCATGTTATGCAATACATATACCACATTTTGTATTGGTTTCTATACAGCCCTGTTCTGGGTTGGGGGGGTCACATTATACCATGTTAAAATGGCTGCATACTACCTTGCGAGTCTCTTCATGTTTACCTGTTCCATATTCACTTTACATATATTTAAATGTGTGTGTAGGTGGATACCCACTTGTCTGCTGCCTGTCACACAGTTCATGGGAAAGACATAAGAAATTGCATCAAATGTTTTAGCATGTTGCCTTCCAGTTATCATGGTTCTCTGATGTGCCCTTTCTCTTTCAGTATGAGCAAAAAGTAATGAAACTGTGTCATCTTCCATAGCAAGCAGGAGATACTAACAGCCAGCTATAGATAGTTAAACTCACAAGTGCAACTTATTTATTAAATTGTTCAATCCAGTGTTATGACAGATTCAGTTATGACTTCCTTTCCATTTTGCTTTTTATTGTGAGTCCAGGTAACATTTTTGCTTTCCAGGTACCTCCACCATGTCTTGCCCTTTCCAGGGTTTTGGCTGATGTTTATGAGTGCGGGAGTCCCTCATCAGAGGATGGTGTTCTGACTCATCACTGCCTGCTTTCCCTGAGGTGGCCCAGCTCCATTCGGAGCAGGTAGTAGAGGCTGCAGTGGAGCAAACGATGAGCAGATATTTGGCCCCATATGGAGAGTCTGCTGACACAAATAGCAGATAAATTTAATGGGCTAATGTTACCATTGGGCTCTCAAGGGAGGTTATGGCCCATATCCCCCATTCATTCTGATATATCATGTGGGGATGGATCCTTGTAATATCTGTCTGGGATGGTGGCAACATGGCAGCTATTCCTACTCTTGCCGTATCCCTAGCCATCTGTGCTGCTGCCTTCTGTATGCCCTTTGCATTATCCAACTTTCCCCATCATCATTTATCAAACACCTCTTTGTCCCCATCTTGTTTTTTTGTAATTTCTACACTGTTTGTGTATACTGTGCTGTGTTTGTTTCTGTGTCCCTGCATGCTATCATATTCCCTTTCATAGCATACTTTCTGTTTTATCCTTTCCCTTCTTTCAAAAAAAGGGGTCCTATCCACAAAGAAAGATTTCTTTCCCCTATCCTGCACACTCCTATTTGTTGTTCTCGTGTCTGTATCTCTGTTTGCTCATCCACATTTTCCTACTTCACTGTATACTTGTTTTCTTCCCTTTTAAGGACACCATAGCAGTGTGGCTACAAATAATATATGGCTACTCTGCTGTGTGCAGAGCTTGATACCATCGCATCAAGAGATGCAACAGCATTTGCAGCCTGTCTGCTACAAGTACTGCTTTACATTGAGATATATTGATCTGAGTACACATTTTCAGTACGTATCAGATCATGCTGTGTAGTACACAGCTCGTCTTGTGCTTTTATGTTTACACATCATTATCCAACTTTATCTTCTTGCATAGTTACACTACACAGTTGTCCACTTTAACATATTTATATATCTTGAAGCACAGCTAGTTGCCCATGTGACGTCCCACTCTGGGCCAGTAATCAAGGAGCCTGAATCCTCACCACTGACACTGAACAGGGATGTGCACTTGGAATACAAATAGATACACTCAATATTTACAGATGCACACCTCTCTGCATCAAACACAATTTCCTTTAAGAGAACCCAGGGAACATGCTCAGTCTGGGGGCTGGTTCCTACCTGCATCTGCCCAGATCCCCAGTAAGACTCCCCATTGGCACAGCTCAGAGTTGAGTCCTTAGCTGAGGTTCCAAGCTAAGTCCTTGCATGCCCTCTCTGTGAAACCAGTGCTTTGTGTCCCTCCTCCAAGCAGCTGACACACACTCTTTGAGATTTGATTTGTGCACACACACAAACCTGCTGTGCCCCCTTCTACCCAGACTATAAGGTAGTTATCACTGTCACCAGAGCCCCTTCCAGATCCTTTAAGACTCTTACAAGGGTACCCAATTATACTGAGTGAAATTAATAACAATACAAATGGTAATGGTGGCCAAACATCAAGGCTTTCAGGAGTGGCCAGAGTTATTACCAGAGTTATCACCAAATAAATATGTGTAAATACTCTCAAAACTTAAATATTTTTCTAAAAGGATGAGCCGCAAGTTTAAATATATTTAATAATAAATAATAAAAGAACAAGAAAATACTAAATATCTATTCACAGTAAACACCAGAGTTTCATTCACAGGGAATATTAAAAATAACGCAATGGAAAGTTTCACACGCTTATAGAAAAAAATAGTATTTAGCTAATCTCACTATCTAGTCCTGAATGACTAAAAGAATTACTGTTCCTACTTACTTAATAGAGCAAGGCAAGATAGGTGAGTGGTCCTTGTTGTCAGATCCAAGTCAGAATACAGAATGTTGCTGAGACTTCAGTCTTCTCTAATACTAAAACATTATTTTTGTACAGAATGACATCACATACATCTAGTCATCTGACTCTGTTTCCCATGCTATCACCAACACTAGAACTACCAGGGTTTGGCACCTGTGTACTACAATACACACATATAGGGCATTGCTTAGATGTGGTGCAGCTGCTGGAAGTCATAAAACCATTCCACTCTTCCTACAGGAGCTACAACCTTTTCTCTAGCACAGACATTGCATCTCTGGCTCCATTCAAAACTGTAGGATAACGTCTTTATGGCTTAACCCATAAAGTAATTTAATTTCAAGTGCATTTTGCAAAGTCAGGTGGATTAAGATTAACCTCTTCACTCCCAGTATATGCTTTACAATGTACACATTTAAATAGTTACAGTAATGCATGTACATTTCTTTTCCTTCTATCAGGGCACACTGTTGATACATTTTAACACAAGCAAACCTCACAAATACATTTTCAGCCCAAGCATTTGTACAAATCAGTTTGATATACAAATGACATATAACTATTTGTAAGATCCCACCTAGCCGTGCTGGCATATGTTACAAACCCACTGCCCTATTTCACCTGGTGTGGCTAGCAGTACCTCTTTTCATTACAGCCCATAAGATCCACAAGTCTTCATACTGATAGTCATTACCTCCCTGCATCATTGAGCAGTGTCATTTAGCATGTCTACAGATCCCAGCAATAGTCTTAATATAATGTATGTACTGCAGTCCCAAATCTTGAGATATAAATTTGCAACACCACAGCTTTGTGAGATGTTCTTATTTTATTTTACTTGTGTAGTAATTTACAATTATTTCTATTTTATATGCAGTACCCAAAAGGCATGTCTTTTTATCTTTTACTTTATGTGCTAACTAAATTTACTACAGTTTAAATAAATTTGAACATCTGAGCTCCAGGTATATTTTGTTCTATAAATGATGAAAAATTTGTGTGGGGTATTACCTGAGATGAGCATGATGTGTGTCTGGTTTACTGAAAGGTTTATTGGATAACTTCAGAACGAATGTAAAATTTTTGTTACAGAGACATGTAGGTTATGTCTTAATGTCTGATGCAGTTAGAGGGAGAGCCAGATGTATGTTTAACATAGTGCTCCCTAGGCACCTACCTAGGGCTTTGAGCTGGCTGGGGGCCCCTGTCACTGCTGCCAAACGCATCATTCAGTCAATATCATTAAATGTCTTCTGTAGAAGTTAAGGCAGTAGAATCATGGTCACTACATTCCATCCATGATTGTGCTACAGTGCAGTAAATGAAAAAAAGTGTCTTCAAGTCTACTTCATCCACTCCCCATACATAACTGCTAGGCTACTATCCATTTGGCTGATCTGCTTGAATGTCTACTCATGCAAGCAGTGTACTTTGATGTTTTTTCTGTTTTTATATTAGTATATACTAGGCAGTAAGTAGTACATTCCATTTTTTAATGAAGACTCAAATTAAGGTAATTAAAAATAGAAATGTTTCAGAGTTTTCAGTTCTGCAGCAGAGAAGGTATTCTTCCTTCTGTCCCATTATTGTCACTATGCTAGAAACTCTCTACTTGTGACTGCAGAACTGAACCACTAAATAGGTTATTTGATAGAGCGGTGCTGCCTGCAGACTTAAGAATTGATTGGCTTATATTGCTGCTTAGTGCTGTTTGAAAGAAGTTCCTGACAGGCTCCCCAGTCTCCAATAATCCACAGCTGCATACAAAGAATTATTGCAGTAGAGGTGTTGGGCTTTCACACAACCAAATTACTTTTAACTCTGATACTGAATTTAATTACTAGTGATTATATAGCTTTTCATTGGTTTATGCACTCTGTTCTCTGTTTTAAACTTACCATGTTTATGGACACCTCTGCTGTATTCTACTTGGCTTTGACATGACCAACCTGATTTGAGTTCTGCTTCCATATTTGATTTGACTGTCTCACAACATCTGGGAAGACAACTTTTCTGTACTTATTTTATATATTAAGAGTATGCTAACTCTGATTTAAAAGCTCTGGTTTGTGCTTTAATTCTGCATTTGAAAGTGGTCTAGATGAATCCCACTGGTAAGATCAGGGACTTTTGCTGATATTTATGGTTTGTATTACTAAGGGTTAACATAGCAATGCTAGCTTTTCATTGGTCTCTGTGCACTGTGGTTTGCTTTAAAATACTGTGTTTGAGGATGCTGTCATTCTATTGTGAGCTTCAAAGCAACCAACTTGCCTTGAACTTTGCTACCATATTTGTCTAGAAAAAATAGTCAAATGATATAAGGAAAGTAAACTTTTTAAATTTTATAATTTAGATGAACTAGTGCTGATTTAAAAGATCTGTCTTGTGCTGGAGTAATTTTACCACTAGAATTGGTCTAACTGGTACCCCCCAATCCCCTAAAAGAGTAAAAGGGTTACTGCTGGTATTGTTTCTTGTTTGTATTACTAGTGGTTACATAACAGTGTTAACATTTCATTGTACTGTTTGCAACATGGTCTGCATTAAACTTGTAATGCTTGGGAATGCCTGTACTCTGCTATGCTGGGCTTTAGCACAAACTATTTGTTTTGAGTTATGTTACTGGATTTTATTGGAGGAAGAGTCTCTTAGTACAGCAGGTTTGTACAATATACAAAACACTACCAGACTGCATGCAACAGTAACAAGTACACAGCTTGGTAACTATCCTGTTCCTCCCAACCCCAATTGTCTAGACTAGTATACCCTAGCAATTGCTTGCATTTGACTGCACCTGGGTGTGCAAGACAGCAGGTTGCTGTACCTTCTTTGTAATTGTCCTAGTGCTCACCTGCTCCTGGCTGTGTTTTGTGGTCATTGAGAGATACCCGCCATCAGACCTCTTCCTTAAACTTTTCAACATTGTCATCTCCACTGGATAGGTAACAAAAGCCTGGATACAGCTGTAATTATTCTGCTAAACAAGACCCTGACCCTTGCAACTATAGACCTATTAGCCTCACCAGCAGTAAGGTTATGCAATGCATCATCATGGACCTCATAAACAGGGTATATGGAATGCACAGTCCTTAGACCCAACCTATTTTGGATTCATAAAAGGTAGATCAAGACTGCTAAAGTTAGGTAATTTCTATGAAAGAAACACTGAAACACTACAGGAGTGTAACTTCATGCACACAGTTTAGTTAGCACCTACTTTTCTGATGTTAAATCTGATTTTACAGGTCTCTGGCTGACTACATTTGCAGATTACTGAAAGTCTCTAGTTATCATAAACTTCCCTGACATCATTCACATCTTCCAAGAGGGTCTAGCTTTGATAAGCTTGTGATGTTAGGATCATGGTATAAATATGAATGCCAGAAAATGTAGCATCTTATAGTTTTAGAAGTAAATACTCCCACCCACCTACCATATATATGATACCCTCCTTAAAATAAACTGCGTCATTATAGACCTAGACACATTTGTGGATAATGAACTTTCTTTTGACCACAACAGATCAATAAAATAGCCCTACCTCACCAAAATGTTTTCTAAGGACATCTCCTCTAGGTAATAAAAGGTCATTATTCACCTCTACTCATCCTTCATTATCCCATACTGGAATAAAACGCACCCTTCGGTATGTGCCTATTAAAACACCTAACCTGTCTTGAAAAACCTAGTAACTCATTACAAATAGTTTCAGGTATGAGCTGCCTTAAGTTATCCAGAGCATGTAAAAGCCCTATCTCTCTTCAGTTATCTGTCTCCTGCAGACTCCTACAGAGTGATCTATGCCTGGCTTACAAAGTTGTAATGATCCACTCCTGCTTGATCTACTACATTTCCATATAACTGATAGCAGCACAAATACAAGAACAAGATAATTAGATCTGTGTTTCAACATAAACAGGGCTTGTTGACATGACTGATGTCTGTTTCAAATAATTCCCCACCTCCAGAACAAACTCCAGCTTTCTGTAAAGCAAAGCACTTCCTTCACTGTCTTCAAATCTAACTTAGATGAATGGATGGGAAATTATAAATGTGTCCCAGTATTAGAAACCCTGTCCCTTATGGGCAGCAGAAGTAACATACTGTGTGTAACAAAGAAACTGCAATTGTTGCTAAGCTTAAAACTGATCTGTTGTCTAGTAACAACCTTTAAACTTGAATATTTCAGAACAGCACTTATAACTGCAGGGATGGCCTTAACACAGGTAGGCAGTAGAGTTGGTGCATTGCATGGGGCAGGGGTCAAAGTTGAGGTGTAGACAGGAATAGGCAGGGTCTGGGTTACAAAATAGGAATGTCACCCTAGTTATAAACTCCCCAATGGCTTGGGACTTCATCAGTGCTGCAAGCAACTATCATGGTAAAATTATATTAAGTTTTCTGCTGCTGCTGTTTAGGTTACAGATGCAAACTCATGATTAGCAAGTTCCATAATTATATACATGTAACTGAATTTAAAAAAGTCATGAAGAGTTTGAACATATTGCTGAAATATTACAATTACAACAAACTGTTGCTTGAGTGATGGATATGGTTAATCTATCATTATGTGATAAACTTTTTTTTAATTTGTATTGACAATGCTTAAAAATAGACATTTTCCTGTTTTTCTTTTCATTGCTGTTATATTTTCACAAATGATTCTTGTTACTCCTTATCCCCCAAACTGCACAGATGCATCATGTTTTGCTTGTGTGATTGGATCTATGTAGAAACTGTTCTTCACAGCATATTGCTAAATTCTTGTGTTTGATTCAGTCAGGGGGGTAGGGGACCTGCTGTTTCTTGTTTTATGAGAGCTGTCATCTGAGGGTATGTCATCCCCACAAGTTAAAAAATTTTAGAAGTTACACTCTGTGGAAAAGATGAAATTGCAGAACCTCATAAGAGCAATGAAAACAAGCAACTCCAGCTACAGAGCCAAAAAAAAAAATAGATTTATTAACCTCTAGCACCTCAGACAATTGTCTTCCAGGAGTACAAATCATTTTTAAAAAACACCCTCTTAAATAATCATGTATTAAAATCACATGTAATTATTACATAATTACTATTCTAATCAATTAAGTACTTCCAATTGCATTTATTATTTAGCTCTTCTAGAACCAAAGTACCAAATTTTAAAGTATACACAGCGTCTTTATATAATAATTTATCTTTAAGGGACCTTAATTCACTCATTAAAAAAAAAACTGTTCCAAAATATAACCATTCAAAAATTTAGCACCATTTTGATGAAAATCCTTGAAATGTATAACAACAGGGCTTTCTAAACATATATATTTTAATATCCCTGATATGCTCTTCAAATCTAATGTTAAAAGCCCTCTTGCTTTCCCCAATGTAAAATAAATCACAAGGACATCATAAAGCAGAAATTATTCCTTCTGTGTTACAGTCTTACTGTTGGGCAGGTTTAAAATTAATCCCATTAATTTTAGAAAAATAACTAATCACCTGATTGCATATAGAACATTTGCCACATTTAAATGTCCCATGATTTGTTCTAACTAGTCTATACACATTCATTGTAGGAACAGCAAATGTACTGTGTACTACTATGTCAGCTATACTTCTGCCCTACTTAAAAGAAACACAAGGGAGAATGTTTATCTTATTACCCAATTCCTTGTTTTTCTATAACATTGGCCAGTAATATTTTAAAAGACTTATTATTTGGTCTCTAAGTATATTATAAACAGTCACAAAATAAATATTTCTCCTATCCTTATGAATATCCCTACTTAAATTTCTATTATACACATTATTTCCCTACCATCCCACCTGTCCTTCATATATTACCTATTAACTATTATTTGTCCACTATCTGTATCTTTCATGTTATTACTTAAAGCATACATGTTTGATGTAACTTTTTGTAAAGACTGTAAAACTTCCTTTTTATTATATCCTCTCCTAATAAATATTTCCATTGTTTTATAAGCTTCTTCAGAAAAGTATCTGAGTCTTGACTACACAATTTGTCAAGTCTTAAAAATACTACATAAGGCAAAACCACAATGAGATGGTGGGAATGGCAACTAGATCCAAGAAGATACCTATTGCTTGCTTCTAATTTTCTAGAAACAGATGTATTAATATTCCCTTTATCATTACAACTCTTAAGAGTGAGATCTAAAGAAATTCACTTTTTGTCCTATTTGTAAACCATCAGACTTCAAAAAAAACCTATACTCTTGTAAATCCTGTAGAAACTGAAGAATCAAACAATTGCCTCCTTTACATAAAAAATCAAATCATCTACATAATGGTAATATTTAACTACATTTTTTTAAACTGTGATTGTATAAATATTCTAACTTAAATTTAGCCATAACCAGGTTGGCATACATGGGAGCAAAAGAAGCCCCCATGACCGTACCTTGTTTCTGATGAAACAACTCATTAAAACTGAAAAAATATATTTTTAAACAAATCTACAGTTTCAATAATATAACTACATTGAGGAGTATCTCCTAAAAAATATAATAATGTTTCCACCCCATGGGTATGTTGAATATTAGTGTATAGACTACTGACATCTATGGTCCTTTAATACATATTCCCCCTCCCATTTCACATTTGAAATTGTATTTAAAAAATCCTGTGTGTCTCTAATATAGGAGGGAGTCCTTTGTACATAAGGAAACAAATAACTGTGTAAGAATATTCCTATGTTATGCAAAAAATATTTGCAAGCAGAAACTGTTGGATGGCCCTTTAAATTATCCAAACTTTTATGTAATATAGGTAAACAGTAAAACAAAACTAAATCACTATTCAAAAACTCAAACTTTTTTCAACATCATCTTTATGAAAATAACCAAGTCTGTGTCCTTTTTCTAACAACTGCTGGTATTCACTTAGTGTTTTTCTTTAACTTTCCATATTGCTCCTTTCATAAACATTTTCATTATTCAAATGTTCATAGCACATTTTAGCATACTGATCAAAATTCATCACAGCAATTTTATTACCCTTATTCATAAGTTTTACTACTAAATTAGATCATTACCTATGTCCAGAAGGGCTTGTCATTGATCCTTAGATAAATTAAACTTAATATTATATCTTGTCTTGTTAAAATCCATCATTAACCTTTCCACAGCAAAATTAAATGCAGAAGAAATTTGTTTCACTGTAATTTTGTAAAAGGTGGTATAAACCTACTTTTACTTTTAACTTCTGTTGTGTTTAAGATACTATAGGCATTAAAATCAACTTTGTCATCTTTCATTTCTTCAGAAATACAAGAATAAAAACTGTCTTCTGAACTGGACAAAGAATCATTAATATACTCATTATTATTAACATTGTAAAATAAATGCACCAAATGTAACTTCCGTACTAAATGGAATATTTCACATTTCAATACAGGCAATCTAGGTGGCACCATCAGAACATACTTCAAACCAAGATTTAATACTGACACTAAACTGTGTGTCAGTTCACATACAGAAATATTTACAACCAAGCACTCTATGTTACAGTTAAAATGTTGTAAATTACTGACATCTACCTTTTTTTTTAGAGTCCTATTTAAATTTTCCATGTGTTTCATTGTTATATCCAGTGCCATTTCTTCCCCTCTTCCTGTTGTTGTTAACTACATATTCCTTAGAGGAACCTCTCCAAAATCATTCATCATGGCATTTGGGATCCTGTGCAGGGGGTAAAGATGGAAGCACTTCCCTGTCACTGTTCCAGTCAGTAACCGTTTCTGTCCCTTCTGAAGAAATGAACAATATTGCTGCAGCCTTTTTAAAACTTCCACACTGACATGGTGATGTCTGTTGCCCACCTGATTTAAAAAAACCCCTCTGCCACTTTTATAATCCCGCATGTCCCATTTTAATCTGATCTTCTCTCTTTCAATTAAATCTACTTCATATGATTTAAGTTCATCATTGATTTCTTCAAGGAAAGCATCTAAATGGGAAGAGGTCAATTGGACAGTTAAATTAGCCGTTTGCCTTCTATCTTTAACTTTTGCTGTTTAATCAAGTCTCTTTCTATTAGGATTTTAACCCATTCAAGCAAACAGCAGTGGGCAGCAGCAATCCATTGTTTCTTAAATTCTCTATCTTTGTCACATTTGGATCAAAAGGAGTACTGGGGCTCTTAAATGCTCATAAGCCCCTAGGTGGCACTTCTAATTCTAGATATCTTTAAAGACTTAATATATTAAAATGTACATTAGTTTCTCTAAAAAGAACATTTTCGAACTTACTACATTTTTCTTGTAATTCTGTTGAAAATGAAGCAACATTACCATCTCCTACACTTGAAAAGGTGAAAAGTTGAAATTGTCTGGAGTATGGTACTTCTTGGTTTTCTGATAAGATGCAGTAAGGGGAGTGTGGGAGGGTATATCATGTTAGCATATCATAAATCTGCAACATATTGGAATCAGGAAAAAAGGCTGAAACTTTATGAATACACAGTGATTTGAGGAGATGCAGTTTCATGTGTTTCCTCATATTTGCCATGATGACATCAAAACATGCTCAGGAACCTAGACTGTGAACATTGCAAAATATCTTGTTTCAGTAAAAATATTCTTTTTTTTACCAACATTTTTATTATTTTATTGAGATTTAAAAAAATGTATACAAAGCAAGGAAGGCTAGATAATGCAATGAATTCTTCTTTCAGCTGCTCCCATTAGGGGTCACCACAATGGAGCATCTGTTTCCATTTCTTCCTGTCCATTTCTTTTCCATTTCTTCCTGTCATCTGCATCTTGCTCTGCCACACCAAACATCTGCATGTCCTCTATAAACCCATCCATAAACCTTATCCTAGGCCTTGCTGTTTTCCTCTTAACTGCTACTTCCTTAGCATCCTTCTCCCAATAAACCCAGCATCCCTCCTCAGCACATGTCCAAACCAGCACGATCTTGCCTCTGTGGCTTTGTCTCCAAACCGTCCAACCTGAGCTGACCCACTAATATACTCTTTCTTAATCCTGTCCATCCTCATCACACCCAATGCAAATCTTAACATCTTTAACTCTGCCACCCACAGCTCTGACTCCTGTCTTTTCATCAGTGATACCGTCTCCAACCCATATAACATAGCTGGTCTCACTACTCTTACTGGTACCCGTCTGTCGCAGATCACTCCTGACACTCTTCTCCACCCACTCCACCCTGCCTGCACTCTCTTCTTCACCTCTCTTCAACACTCACCATTACTCTGAACTGTTGATCCCAAATATTTAAACTCAACCACCTTTGCCAACTCTACTCCCTGCATCCTCACCATTCCTCTGTCCTCCCTGTCATTTACACACATATGTTCTGTTTTAGTCCTGCTGGCCTTTATTCCTCTCCTCTCAAGAGCATATCTCTACCTCTCCAGGGTCTCCTCAACCTGTTCCTTACTCTCATTACAGATCACATTCCTCTCCTCTCTAGAGCATATCTCCACCTCTCCAGGGTCTCTTCAACCTGTTCCCTACTCTCACTACAGATCACAATGTCATACGCAAACATCATAGTCCACAGGGACTCCTATCTGATCTTATCTATCAACCTGTCCATCACCATTGCAGAGATAATGCAATGAATGCAAAAATTAAAAATACCCTTTCCATAATACAGAAGAAAAAATATGAACTGACACCATCCAATTTTCTCTAACAAAGATTATAACTGGATACACCATTTTAACTTGGGGTTATTCTTGTTTAATCTTAACTTTATACGTTCCTTTTTTTTTTACATGCAGCAGTGGCTAGCTCTAGAAAATCTTGAAATGTAGGAGATAATTTACTTTTCACTTTTCTGGTTATAGTCTTTCTGGCAGTAGCCAACTAACTCAAAAATAACATACTTTCTTAGTTCTTTTTTTGACATTAGTAGGTATTTGAGTATTCAGAAGAGCCATTATGCTTGTCAGTATTCAGTTGGCTGACCATATGGCTTTAAACAAGTTTTCTAATTTTGTCCAAAACTCTAATAATTTTTGCAGTCAATGAATATATACTGTCAGCCAGTGTTTAGTTCTTTCTTGCACTTCAATACATGCTTGAATTTGTTTTTTGAATCTTATTTACTTTATTTGGAGTAATAAAGATTATATGGATACATTTACATATAAACATTTTCCAGTATGAACTAGTTGTCACTAAACTTACTGAGGCCTATGTTAGTTTCTTATTTTATTCATAGTTCATAGTTTAGTACTAAGCTAACTGCCCTTGCGAGCCATTGTAAGCCTAGCCAATTATCCCTTGTGAGGCTCAAACCCTGCACCTTGTGTTTGTAAGGCAAACACCTTAACCATTAGGCCACCCTCCCAACTGCTATCCAAGTTGCACACATTTAAATAATTCCATTATTCCTTTCTTACATTTCTATTGTTATGTAATTTAAGTTTATACAACTTAGACTTCTTTTAGAGTTGATACCTCCTTTTATTATAAATGATAGATAAGTAAAGATCTCTGGCAACTCTTTTTCTTCTTCTTCTATAGAGATAAAGTGCATTGTATCAATTATTTCCCTTATATTCTGTACCAGTTTCCACTTTGATTGATTTAAGTCAAATCTATCCATCAATCTGTTCATAACCATTGCTATGCTTCCTTCAAAATGATCCATCTAATATATTACCTTATTATCTTTTAATGAGTTCATTCTTGTTATAGTTATATTCCCTATAAATTTGAAAGTATTACCTATAAGGAATAATAATATAACCCCCATTTTCTTGACTAAAGAGAAATCTGCAGAGATAGTTTTGAATATTTCTTTTTTAATTATGTTTTATTGATTTATTGCAAAATTATACATAAACATTCAATGTCAGTACATAACTTGTAAGCACAATAAACTGTTAACACTATATATATTACTAGTCTTATTTCATATACTTTTTAATTCACGCACATCTATTATTCAGTACCATTCTGCAGTCATCCTACCATCTTTAACCTTCCCAAGTAGCATGTCATGGATCAAATCCATCTTCCTCAGTATGACCATGCTGTCCATACTCAGGAGTTCCCTAAATTGTCTAACAGTTTCAACCAGATCTTGGGGATAGAACACTTTCATTTCCTGTCTTCAAGAGTATATATTACCCAGATATTCATGTAGAGTTTGGTGTAAAGTCCCTTGATGCCTCCCTCCTGCTCCTTTCCCTTACTTGGGGTTCACAAGCTTTACTATGCTAGCCATAAACCAATAGACTTCCAAAATAGATTTAGGTGCTTAAATGAGTGCTCAGAATTTTACAAAATATTCAAAATCTCAGTCGAATGGTATTGCTACATTAAAAATATTTTCCATCTTTTGTGCTAGGATGTGCAATATATTTACTTATTTTAGGATAGCTCCAAAACATGTGAATGCTGTCTCCTTCCTGCTGTCCATATCTCCAGCAGTTACCATCTGACTTTACTTTAACTCTTAGTTGCTTGCTTAGGATAAGGTACTACTGAAATAGGATTTATAATTGCTGGTCTTGAAGTTTGGGCCAGTGTCTAAGCTTATTCAATGGAGTATACCTTTCTGTTTATGCCACCTGTTTGCCATCAATCTCTTTAGATCTGCAGCTTTCCCTTCCCATAAGTCCTTGTAGGTAAGACTAGTCTTCCCTTTCCTAACACTTTCCCCCTATTCCATCATATAGTTTTCCAGGATCCTTCTGTTAGTGCAATATGCAATATGCTCTACCCATATCTGGGAAATCTGCAGGTATGTAAACTACTGCTCTCCAACCCCACATTCAAACTGTATCATCTGAAAGTGTTTTGTCACAGTACTGAGGTTCTTTGTCAACCCAGTGTTTTATTTTTTTCTTTCCCTACTAGCTCCCTAACTCTTGGATCGTATCATAATTCATTTGACGGTCCTATTCCCTAATCTAGATTTCTCACCTCAGTGCTTTCAGTATATACTTGCATTAACCATTCATGTGGAAGATGGGAGTACTTTCTGGCTATAATCTGGGGTTGGGAGGGTGGCCTAATTGTTAAGGTATTTGCCTTACAAACACAATGTACAGGGTTTGAATCTCAAAGGGGATAACTGGCTTAAAAAAAGAGGCTGGGGGCAGTTAGTAGTTTAGCCTTAACATAATTGAAAACCTACCACAAATGTAGCCACTTGACATAGACCTAAGCCACTATAGCATTGTGACATGTAAGCAATGGACTCCAGTATCCTCCTTCCTTGTTCTCCAAGAACTGTGGTGTTTATTAATCCTTGTAATGTATCCCAACCCAGGATGCCAAAAGGGTAATGGAATATTTCTTATGCAGTACATTATATGTGGTAATATCATTACCTGCACTTTCCTTAGTTTTCAAAAAACAAAAACTCAGACTGCCACAGCAAAGAGTAAAAAACAATGTACTTTTATTGGAAAACAGCAAGCACTTTCAAGGTGATATGCCGCTTCATCAGACCATATAAAACCATCATTAAAATTTACATTTAAATAATACATTCAAATCATCTGTAGCTCATCAGAAAAAAGAATAAAAGAAATGTAGTCAATCACATTACTGTTAAAACACACACACCTCCTGGTCATTCATAATTTTTTACATTTAATGACGTAATGGACATGCCTTGAGGACTGGTTTTAAAGACACATGATCATTTAATCCTGGCAACCTATCAGCTTGTAGATCCAAAATCCATTTAAATTTAACTTTCTCGGTTCTGTTCCTAAGATCTTTGCCTTTAAAATCTTCTGTAACTATAATACATGAAATTTAAAACTGTGATCTGCACTATACTCACAAACATGTCTAGCTAGAGCATTATTAATTTTACTATCTCTAATATCATTATTATGTTCTAGTATTCTTTCTTTTAATAAATTATTGGTCTTGCCCACATGATATACATCACAGTGGGTACCATCAGCATAATAAACAAGATTACAACTTTTGCATTCAGCATAAAAATCCATTTCCAATCTATTACCTAATATCAGATGTAATATATACGACATTGTATTAATAAACTTGCATGCACTGCAACCATGAGAAAGGAAAGTGCCTTTCCGATCTGAAATCATATGCCTCTGAACATGGTGCTTCCTATAACATAATTGATATTTTAATGAGAGGTTATTCTTAAACAAAAAACTCAGTGTGGTGCCTAACACTTTTGTCAAGTTTTCATCTAGTATTAAGAGTGTCCAATTGTTCTTAATAATGGTGGAAACTATATCTACATCACTAGAATATGTCAAAAGAACCTTAGGTTCTCGATATTGTGTAGATTAACTAACACCTTTTTAATGTAAGATAGTGAGTTGTGAAAAATATGGCTTGGCTATAGATTCACATTTTAGCATTAATAGTTTTCTCTATTTCCTCTTGAGTATAACCTTTAGCCATAAAATATAAACTCAAATCATGAAAGGCTACTTTCAGCTCTTCATCATTATTGTACAGCCTCATAGCACTTAAAATTGATTTTTAACTACATTTCCCAGAATATGCCTGGGGTGCATACTCTTTTTACACAAAATGGTGTTCTTTTTAGAAGGTTTCTTATACTGATTAGTGCTGAAAAAGCAAAGTTCATTTCTAATAATTTTGAAATCTAGAAAATCTATACTGACTTCAGAAATTTTAAAACTAAATTTCAGGAATGAGGTCATGCTATGTAAGAAATCAAGAAATTCATTAAGTTTCTGAGGTGTATCATTTCAAACAAAAAGAATTATCCACAAAATATTTATAGTAGATGGTATGTTGAAAGAAGAGATTATCCTGAAGAACCTGTATGTTTTCCCATTGTGCTAATACTAAATTAGCATAGCTATTAGCACAGGCTGTACCCATGGCAACCCCTACTTTCTGTAAATAAAAATCTGAGTAAAAAACTGATTCCAAGATGGTGGGCATCCTTTAGACACCCTCCTTATGAAGCTCCTACCCAAATTTCTACAATCTCGTGAAATCAACGTAAATAACTCAATCAGTTTATGCCACAACAATATCTTCATTATTTCAGGTTTAGACAACCAAGAAGAGGTAATATTTGGGTAAAAACTGGCTAAATAACAGTTTTAAAACCTACCAGCAATCAGAAGTTCCTCACCACGTTTATTATCCAGGCCACTAGCAGCAAGTTTTGTAAGCTTGAAGGCAGCTCAGAATACTGCAAATACAGAAAATGTCAAAAGAAAAAGAAATTGAGAACATGGAAACCTTAACCAGTAAGACAAAACTGTCTAGCATTACTTTGCCAGAAAAGGATACGATAACTAAGAGACAAATAACAAGTAAACAGCAAGAAACAACCAAGCCCATTACGAAACAGAAATCGGACCCAAGCTTCCGCATGGAAGATCTCAAGGAGGCCCTGCTACCTCTCCAACTAGCAGTTCAGACCTTTTCTGAACAACTATCTGGCTTCAGAAACAAAATAAATCAAATAGTGGACACTATCGAGGAAATAACCAAAGCCAATGAACATCAGCTTGCCATGTTAAAAGAAGAACTCAAAACTAAAGATGCTACTCTCACAGAGATCCAACAAAAGCTCACAGACCTTGAGGCGAGGAGCAGATGCAACAATATATTGATAAGAGGCGTACCTGAAACATACGATCACAACCAGCTAAACAAAATTACCCTGCAAATATTTCAACACATATTAAAGTCAGACACAAGCGGTATCATAACAGAGTACACAGGGCCCTATGTAGAAAACAAGACAGGGACTAACCCAGACAGATTTACGTAAGGCTGTTAAATTTTCAAGACATCCAAAAGTTATTGTCAGAAGTCAAAAACAAAATCAAATCATTTGGAATGGACACAAAATTAGTCTCTCACAAGACCTTCCCTTAGCCATAAAAGAATAGGGTTACCACCTGTCCCACTTTACGAGGGACAGTCCCTCTTTGCGCAGTTGTGTCTTGCAAAAAAATTGAAAAATGGCAAATGTCCTGAGATTTTAGGACAAAATTATTTCCTATATTTCATGTAACAGTTGCATAAATCAGTTATTCTGTATCTGAAACACCTAAATGTTATAAGAAACAGAATAAGCAACTAAAATGCTACAAGAATAAGCTTTTATTTAGGCAAAAAAGTGAAGTTCTGTCCTTTGTACTGGCTGTGGGCACTGCAAAGTCTGACGTTTGTACCAAAAATGTCCCACTTTGGCATTTGAAAAGGTGGCAACCCTATAAAAGAAAGGAGCCAAAAGGTCGTACCCCAAAGCAAAAAAACAAATTCCAAACAAAGTACCCCAACACATTAATATTTTACAACAAAGAAGAGAAATTTGTGGTTGAATCTCCCAAGGAAGCGAAAGCTGCATTAATAAAATGCTTCGGCAAATTACCAGAGATCTAATTTATATAAAATCATGATCAGATACACCTTTTATGTACACTCGTACCTTACAGTATAAATTCCTCTGCTGCCATAATCCATGAAATGTTGTGGATGTCCTTCTTCATTATATTAGTTTTAAAACTAATAAAAGAAACCGGAAGTGCCTGATGAATCAGGAAATAAAATCTTAAATGGTCATGATCTCTCAGGAAGGTCCTAAACAGTGTTTGTTGAGGAGTAGGAAACTTCTCGTGGTAACTACTTCTGCCTTCATGCAACATAAACTTCCACTCTGTGGCACTAGAAGAAGATCACAGCTGAATCGTGGTGACAGAGGAAAAAGACATTCCTGTAATCTGGAATTAACCCCGAAGGTCTCTACATCGCTAACAAACAAAGCGATGAGGTATCTGAAAGGCATACACTATAACAGTGAAACTATAATCTACAGAATGTTGGCGATGTTGATATATTGAGCCGATAAGGTATTTCAGCCTGTCCTATTTAAATAACTGTTAAAGCTAACAACTGGTGATGAGAAGCTGCAATGACTTTTCTTTATTCTTTTTTTTCGTTACATTCAGGGATTGAGCTTGAACAAGAATTGCTCGCACCCGTCTTTATATGTTTAAATATGGTATATTTATAATCTGAGTTAAGCTAACAATTTAGCTACACAACACTGTGTTTTCAAAACAAGAATGTTTGGAGTAATTAAGCTCCAAGTTGTATACATTATTTAAAAAAATTGGTAATTAGCAAGTCATCTAACGGATACGTCATGAGTTTTCTGTGCAGCTCTTTCAATATAGTAACCAATGAAGCTGATTTTTAAGGGAAACAAAGTACAACTCTTATTCACCGTATTCTAGGTATTATACGTTAGAAGGTATAGACTTCATGAGACCCTAGAGTTGGAGGATTAACTGTAACTGTCAGAGGGACTGTAACATCTATTCTAGTATAAACTGAATTGCTTATAACTTGTTTCTAAACATGTAGGTATAATGTCATGACTGTAATCATTGCAAGTATATCAAATCTGAGAGCACTAAGCTAGAAAGATTAAAATAACCTGGAGCCTCTAACTGTAAATCTGAATATGTAAATTGTCCTGTTCTCATTGCACTATATCCTCTATAGGAAGAACTTTAAATTCTCTAGCTCACACATGCACGATGTTGATCAAAACTCATGCGATCATCCAGAAATATGCCATAGACTTAGTTCATAATAGTATTATAGAATATTAATTTAAGAAAAAAAAGGAAAGACTTCACTTTCATCTCAGAATTGTTATGTAACATATGACATAAAACTCTTGAAAGATATATACACAATGCCTCTCTTAAGCCAATTAACCCATGTTCATTTTATATGATTGAAACATTTACAAGAGTTGGTTCTTTATGTTATTCTTATTGTATAATGCCATCATTTTAAGAGGCTATTTTTTTTCAATTTAGGAGTTTGTGATTATAAAAGAAGGGTTATTGGATGACCAATCGAGGAGTGACATTAGTTATGTGTATACATATATATATATATATATATATATATATATATATATATATATATATATATATATATATATATATATATATATATATTTGTGCTGAAATTTTATTAGAAAGATTAGGTAAACCAGTTTATATAGGTTACAGCCCTTTGGTTTTTAAAGTTTATGTATTAATACCATGCTATGTAACCTATTTAAATCAAACTCTTTCACCAGTAAGTGGTATGCGGTTAGGCCTAGGTTTAGTAGTGAGAGAGCTGTGTGCTACTGCCTTACAGTTATCTTTTCTACCTCTTTCTTGATCTGTGAGAGATGTATTTACAGTATTTCAGGGAGAACAAATACCCCAACTTATAACCAAATTTAAGAAAAATGCACCACTTGTCCCAAACTGTGGAAGATAAAACCGTGGAATGTGAGTGGGATTCAAGACAAAAATAAGAAAAACATACTAATATACATGATTTACAAATCTGAGGTGAACATATGTTTTCTGCAAGAAATGCATAGACTTACTGAAGAATGGGAAGGGGACACACACAAGAAATGGATTAAAGAAATAATTGCAGCAGGATAGTACCAACTCGAAAGGAGTAGCTATCATAATTAAAAATTACTCCCACATGCTATTACAGAATTCAATGCAGACACAAAAGGCAGATGGTGTTATTTCACATCTAATAATCCTGTCAATAAGAAATTAACACTTTTCCTCAATGTTTATGGCCCTTGTAACAGACAACAAGATTTTACTTTGGAATTATATAATATTCTAGGTAAATTCCCGAAATATGACTACATACTGGGAGGGGATTGGAATTCAGTTACTGACCCAAACATAGACCGCACTAGTAACCCTAGCTCGCAAAACTTAATAATGTCGACAGCCATAGGAGAATTCATGACCACCTTCTGCTTAATAGACCCCCATCTCATTTGATGAAGATCTGGGGAGAAGTAATCTATACATATATTTCTCTAAATGTCATAATTCCTGGTCCAGAATAGATTTTTTTTCTCATTTCAGAGACTCTGTTGGAAGCCGATATTAAATTCTCTAAGGATCCAAGGTTTTTTTCAGATCACCCAAAAATTACTTTACAAATAAACCCTCCTAATAAACCAAAATGGGAACCTAATAGCTCCAACTGGTCATTAAATAATAATTTATTTTTTAAATCAGACATTACACAAGAGATATCGAATAAGTTGCTTGACTTGGAAAGATATTTAGAAAACACTAACATTCCCGCAGATATACAGTGGGTGGCCTGTAAGGCCAAATTAAGAGGGATATTTATTCAGAAAACTTTGTACTTTAAAAAAATATCAAGAGAAAAAGAAAATAAACTAATACCCGATCTGAAGGGTCTAGAAACTGAATACCAGCACAGACCAAACCCTGGCACTGAGAAACTAATAAATGAGGCACAAAAACAGCTATTTGTATTACACCAAAATAACTACTCTCTGTATGAACAAAAATGTATTGCTAAATATTCGGAATGGGCACAACTGCCTACAAAAGCACTGGCAAGGATAATCACAAACAGGGAAGAAACATCTAAAATCCCATTACTTTACTACCAAGGAAAAATACATAAATCAGATACCCAAATATTAGAGATATTCCGCCAAGTATACTCACAAGTATATGGGACAGATACTCATCAATCTACTTTTGAAGAAATTGAAGGTTTCCTCAAAAAGATCACATGGCCTAAATTACAAGAAAATCAGGTAGAGATACTTAATGCCCCTCTTAGTAGGCAAGAAATAATTAAAATCATTGGAAAACTCAAACCTGGCAAGGCACCAGGCCCAGATGGGTACAACTCAGAGTTTTGTAAAACATTCAATATAAATCTATTCTCCGTACTGTTAAAAGTTTTCAACCACATCAAACTGAATGGCATATCTGACCTGTACGTAAACCATTTGAAGACAATCCTTATACCCAAAAATAACCTAGATAAATCAAACCCACACAACTACAGACCAATATCGCTAATTAACGTAGATATTAAAATCCTGGCCTTAGTCTTAGCGGAAAGATTGAAAAAAGTTATGTCCTGTATTATATCCCTTGAGCAAGTGGGCTTCATGATGACTAGGCAGACACGGGCTAATACATTAACACTAGATGCCATGATTCAGCTTAGTAAATACGAAAAACACTCTGGTTATTGTTTAGTTCTTGATGTTTGTAAAGTGTTTGACAGAGTCAATTGGAGCTTCCTTTTTTACAACCATTAAGCAGTTTAACATCCCCAAAAACTTTATAAATATTGTCAGAACCCTTTATAATAATTCTTATTCCTATCTTTATGTTAATAAAAAAAATGGGTAAACTTATTAAACTAGCAAATAGAACTAAACGGGGATGCCCCCTCTTCAATCTATACATTGAAGCGCTCTTTCTCTACCTCTCCCAAGCTACTTATCACTCTATTCCTAGAATCTTGAACATTAGGATATGACATCTGCATATGCAGACAACTTGAATATTTGCATTTATATCACATTATCAAAAGATGAAAATAGCAAACGCTATTTCATCGGCCCCAAAACATCTAAACATGAAAATATCGAATATTCAGAACAGTGAATTTTGTCCGATGGAAAAAATTCGCTGCTCCGAAACACATACACACAACACAAGCACATCAAACAAACAGCAATCACACACATACACTTAAATTCCTACATATAACGCTACACTAAACTAAACATACAAGACTATCTACCCACTTACCTTAACCCAAACCCTAACCTTAAGGTCCGTCATTATCACACACTCACCTAACCCGCACCCTAACCCTAACTCACTTAAACCGCCCCTAACCCTAAAGTCTGTCACTATTGCACACACGCCTAACCTGCGCCCTAAACCTAACTCACTTAACCCACCCCAACCCTAATGTACAAACAATCACACACTTACCTGAACCCAACCCATAACTTTCCACCATAGCGCTAAGAATAGCGAAGCCACAGAAACGGCCAACCAAATTCTTTCCCGAGGAAAGAATTTGCTGTTCTGCAGCTTCGCTATTCTTAGCATTCGCTGAATAGTGTTCACTATCAGAACATTCAAAGTTTTAATACTTCCATGTTCTGATATAGACCCGAATATTTACTTTGAACATCCTATTTCAGACCTGAAGAAGATAGGCAATATAAATGACAAATTTTCAAGAATTTCAAACTATGAAGTTAATACCAAAAAATCTTTAATCTTCCCCATTGACCCTCTACACCACAAAGAATACCTACTGTCGGACTCCCCCTTCAAGAGTGAATACTCATTCAAATATTTAGGGTTGCAGTTTGAGCATACCCATCCCCTCATGTATCAAAAAAATATAATGAAAGTATGGGCGGACATTTTGCAAGACATTAATAGATGGCAGCAACTGAAATTGTCCCTTCTTTCTAGAGCAGCTATTATTAGGATGATCATCTTACCTAAATTCTTATATCAATTAAATGCCTCAAATGTTGTCATCTCGAACATATTCTTCCAAAAAAGTACATACAGAGTTGGCCAAATTTCTATGCTTCCCTAAATCAGTTAGAATAAGCTATCAAACATTAATATATCATAAAGAAAAGGGAGGTTTAGGGTTACCAGATTTTCGACTTTACTACTGGATAATCTGCGCAAACAGAATACTCCTAATATCCGAATTTAAATCAAAGAAAGATGCCTGGTTTCCCCATGGGTTAAAATTTGGTACAGCCATCATATCATCAATAACCTCAGCCCAAAAGCACTCTCCTTTATGACAACAATAAGTCTAAAAATCTCTAAAATAAACAGCATCTTAAAGCAGAAGGTTAAGATATTCCAGGACCTAATGAAGTTCCTCACTTTGGATAAAGCCCTCCACCTCCTTCAACCCATACACATGAATCCTAACATTAGACTCAACAATAATATGATTAATCTCTCTGATTATCCAAAAATTAAAGAATTGAAGGTATGGGATATCTACGAACACAAGGAGAAATCGATCCAAGAGCTGAGGATAGTGCTAAACCTGAGTTTTAAATGTACTACTATATTACGGCAGCTTAGGGAGCTCATACCTACACTAATTAAAGAAACTCCAAATATTGTACAAGATATGGCCAGTCTTGCAGAAATTATTAAAAGTTTAACCAGCAGGAAGCATATGTTATCCAATACATATAAAAGAGTGGTTGCCTTTAAATAGCAACTTATTTCTGAATTTTGGGATAAACAAGGAACCAAATTCATGGATAATCAAAAACTCACTGCCTTTGAATCTACTATTAAGTTTGCCCCCTTTAAAAAACTAGCTTATATGCAATTAATGATAAATGATGACTCCTATTTCACTCCAGTCAGATTAAACAAATTTAATCCTAAAGTTTTCCCAGCATACCCTTGTTGTTTCTCTTCACAAGCAGACCTTCTACATATTATGTGGTACTGTAAACACACACACAAGCTGTGGAACTCTCTGAAAGTGCATCTTGAGGAAATGGGGTACCAAAAGTCGACCCTATCATGGGAGCTTGCGATATTACACCTCACAGAGCTTAGATTTTCTAAACTAGACCTGCATGTCCTCATTGCTCTTTGCTTACTAATCAAATTTTACATAACTAAGAACTGGAAGGACCGCTCTAAGCTATCCTGGAAAGAATTTAAAAACCTAACAATAAAATACATATCCTCACAAAAATTATTCATTAGTAATTCTAATAAACAAACATACTTCTGGAAATACTGGAATCTTATTTTTGACATTATTATGGAAGATTAATCAATATGATATACAATTGTATCATTATTTAAGACCGATATCTGTAATCTAACTATAGGCGAGGTAGATATTAAACCTTTTCTTGGATCCTTAGGCTCCCTTTTCATTTTGCCAGTAGCACTCTGTATATATGTATATATTCTGGATTTGGAGGGTGGGATGGGGTTGTTTGTTTGGACTATCTGGGGGTATTGTTTCTCAAATTTCTTGTATGTACCTGAATATTTGTCATCTGATAACTCCTATTTGAAAATAAAAAAATATATTTTTGAAAAAAAAAATCTGAGTTAAAAACAAAGACATTATTTTCAAATATCAGTTCAAGATGTGCAAAAAATAAAATACAAATATAAATAAAGATAAAAATACAACACTAAAATAATTTAAAGGTTTACATTGCTGTATAAACATCAGCCATATCAGACAACTGTGGGCTGTTAACAATGTTCATGAAATAAAGTTCTTGAGACATCCCATGGACTTATAACGTGAATAAACTAATAATCAAATAAAAAGACCTAACCTATAATGTAATAAAAACACAGAAGCAATTTTAGGATAAAGGTGCCTGAACAAAACAATAGAACCCCCTTTAGCACACCTTCAATGGCCACCATGGCTGGATTAAACATTATCCTTTTATTCCAACAGTATAAAACAGTGTAAAAAACTTTTTGTAAGGGCTTTCGGGTATAGACCATACCCTTCTTCAGACAAATAGCTATTAAAGTTTTACATTCATTTAAATAGTCAAAAAGGCACCAGAATTTATGCCATTCACAAATGTTACCTCTATCTACCATTAGCTGGCAATACATACATTACTTTCTATATACTCTTGTTATTATTGTTTAGTGTCTATATACTAACATAATTCATTGATATCTACATACAATCCATAGTAAATTTATACATTAAAATAATATTATTAATAGATAATAATATTAATACATATTTCATATTATTAACAACTTGATATCACTAAATCATTCTCTTACTTCCATTTTAGTGAATATATACTTTTATATGTTTTTTTAAAAAACATTAAAATTTTACATAACAGGTAAATTTATGAATATACAGCCTATTTTATAAAATTAATTCTTTCTTAACTACTATTTTAAAATTAAAATTGTATATTAATGTCTTAGTGGCCTATCTCTAAGGAAAGGTTTGATAGTTATCCTGTCATTCAAACCTTTCCCTTTATCGGATTGCATTCTAATAATCCATCTCGTTTCCTCTTGTTCTGTATAATTTTTAACATTCCCTAACCTATTGTTTCTTCCAATTAACTCTATTACCATAAATTTAAATTTATGATCTAACCCATCATTTAATACATGTTGTGCTAGTGCATTTGTCTCATCTTCTCGATTAATTGCATAAATATGTTCTCTCACCCTTTCTCTCAGAGTCCCATTTGTCTTGCCTATATAGAAGCTGTTGCATTTTAAACAGCTAGCTAAATAGACTATATCTCTCATCTTACAATCAGCGTAGTGTTTAAAATTATATGTTCTTTTTGTATATGGGTGAGTGAAACTATCAGATGCCATCATATAAGAGCATTGATTACATCCTCTGCAAGGAAAGGTCCCTTGTCTATTGGATGTTACCCCCTTCTTACTTCTTTTCTCGTAACATAGCAGCCTTTTCAAAGACTTGTTATTTTGGTAACTATAACTGGGTTTATACCCTACTATATTTCTTATTCCCTCATTTGTATTCAATGTAGCCCAATTTTTATTAATAACCTTACATATGTCTTTATTATTATTTGAAAGGGGAATATTCAGCCTCAATTGTGTTTTTAACTGTCTAGATTCTTTCGTCTCATTATCCTGTAAGTAGGCTTTCTTGCTACTGAAATAAGGTCTCCCCTTTCCTCTTCTATCTATAATTTGGGGGTCCATTAAGACATCACTTTCTTTACTGGAATATCCCTCTGCAAAAATTAATTTCTTAATTTCTTTAAAGTTTGATCACATTTTACATCCTCACTAGTTAGATGAGATATTCTTCTCCCTTGATTTATAACAATGTTCTGATAAATATGCCCTGGATGTATACTCGTGCGATGAAGTAAATTGTTTTTCCTACAATTTTTTCTAAATAATGCTGTAGTAAAGGTCTCGTTCTCTCTAACTATGAAAACATCTAAAAATTCAATCTCTGTTTTTGACCATTTGCCTTCAAAGCTCAGGAAACTTGTGGTCTGATTGATGTATTCTACAAATTTGGATAAATCTATTTCAGTCTCTTTCCATAGGAAAAAACACATCATCTACAAAACTCTTATAATATATAATTTTACTAGCATATTCCGTGTCCATAATATGAGTCTTTTCCCATTGGGCCATTACTAGATTGGCGTATGAGAAGGAGTCCATTTCTTCGGTTCCCATAGTAAATTTATACATTAAAAATAATATTATTAATAGATAATAATATTAATAACCAGCGATCGAGGAGAACAGGAGAGGGAGGGCATGGTGGCTATGTCAATCAGGCTCGTCCAGCCGACCAATCAGAAGTTTCGATTGGCACCAACACCCTCGGCTCGTCAGTAGAAGAAGGAAGAATTCAACATGATAGCAATAATAAGGCGAAGGCTTTAGTCAGCTGTTGTGAAGTAAAGTAAACGAATATGGATCGACCAAATGGAAATATAACCAAATCCATTGTTAAACAAATTGGCTTAATAGAAGATAGGCGACAGCCTCTACATCAAGCTATGAATGCACCGGAAACATTGCGACACATGAGACTGGAAATTCTCATGCAGATGTTAAAAGAAAGACAGTAACACTAGGTGAGACACAGTCTTTTTTAAGTCATACTGTTCATTCATTCCCGCTCCCTATCCGGGAACCGAAGAAATGGACTCCTACGAGAATCAACAAAAAAACGGAAGATATCCGGAGACTTAATACACTCACAGAACAAGATACAGAAGTAAGTGATTCTGAACTAGTGTTAAATCTGTCTAAATATCCACTAAGAACTCATTAAAGAACCTTACTTAATAAAAGGTCTTTCTTTTATACCCTCGAAGGATACTGATATAAGTGACTTTATTCTGGATGTTAAGAAATTTGTTAGAAGTATAGCTCTGAAAATGTTATATAAAAATGAGAATGAAAATGACGTATCTGTTTTTAAAAAACCTAGTGTTTTTACACCTTACTTACATCCTCTGCTGGAGGCATTTGAACAGGCGGTAAAAAGAGATTTGATAGAAATGTGGAATAACAAAACTGGAAGTAATCATAAGTTTCATAATTTAAGTAATGAAGAATATGATGTTTTGACCAGTCTAAACAACAATAAAGAGCTTATAATAAGACCAGCCGATAAGGTGGGGTGCCATTGTTATTTTAGATAGGCATTACTATGATGAAACAATGAAATTTATGTTACAAGAAAATGAAATATATAAATTGATTAATAAGGTCCAGTTGAATAAAATAATTAATAATATGCATTGCAATCTCTATGATTTATTTATGTCAAATGTTATTGATGCAGCTTATATAGATATTTCTTGGTTGAATTACTGACAATACCAACATTTAGAGGTCTACCAAAGGTTCATAAAAACCTGTACAAACCCAAAATGAGACCAATAGTTTCTAGTAGTGGGTGGTAGACAGAACCACTCTCTATATATGTCGAAAATCAACTGAAAGAATTAGTTTGGAAAACACAAAGTATAATTAGAGATACACAAGAATTTTTGGTCACACTTTCTGCAGAGTTAAAAGACAAAGTAAATATGTCTGATGTATGGTTAGTAACCCTGGATGTCAAATCATTATTTACAACGATTCCTAATAAGGAAGGACTCGAATATCGAAGACATTTTCTGTGTCAAAATAATGTTAATTCTGATGATATAATAAAATGTATGATGCTTCTAGAATTAATATTGGAAAATAATGTGTTTATGTATAATGATGAATACTATCTACAAAGGAAAGGGGTGGCGATGGGAATGCCATGTACAAACTCATACGCCAATCTAGTAATGGCCCAATGGAAAAAGACTCATATTATGGAAACAGAATATGCTAGTAAAATTATATATTATAAGAGATTTGTAGATGATGTGTTTTTTCTATGGAAAGGGACTGAAATAGATTTATCCAAATTTGTAGAACACATCAATCAGACCACAAGTTTCCTGAGCTTTGAGGGCAAATGGTCAAAAACAGAGATTGAATCTGTAGATGTTTTCATAGTTAGAGAGAATGAGACCTTCACTACAGCATTATTTAGGAAAAACTGTAGGAAAAACAATTTACTTCATTGCACGGGTATGCATCCAGGGCATATTTATCAGAACATTGTTATAAATCAAGGGAGAAGAATATCTCATCTAACTAGTGAGGATGTAAAAAGTGATCAAACTTTAAAGAAATTAAGAAAGGAATTTTTGCATAGGGGATATTCCAGTAAAGAAAGTGATGTCTTAATGGACCCCCAAATTATAGATAGAAGAGGAAAGGGAAGACCTTATTTCAGTAGCAAGGAAGCCTGCTTACAGGATAATGAGAAGAAATAATCTAGACAGTTAAAAACACAATTGAGGCTGAATATTCCCTTTTCAAATAATAATAATAAAGACATATGTAAGGTTATTAATAAAAATTGGGCTATATTGAATACAAATGAGTAAATAAGAAATATAGTAGGGTATAAACCCAGTTATAGTTACCGAAATAACAAGTCTTTGAAAAGGCTGCTATGTTACGAGAAAAGAAGTAAGAAGGGGTAACATCCAATAGACAAGGGACCTTTCCTTGCAGAGGATGTAATCCATGCTCTTATATGATGGCATCTGATAGTTTCACTCACCCAGATACAAAAAAGAACATACAATTTTAAACACTACGCTGATTGTAAGACCAGAGATATAGTCTATTTAGCTAGCTGTTTAAAATACAACAGCTTCTATATATAGGCAAGACAAATAGGACTCTGAGAGAAAGGGTGAGAGAACATATTTATGCAATTAATCGAGAAGATGAGAAAAATGCACTAGCACAACATGTATTACATAATGGGTTAGATCATAAATTTAAATTGACGGTAATAGAGTTAATTGGAAGAAACAATAGGCTAGGGAATGTTAAAAATTATACAGAACAAGAGGAAACAAGATGGATTATTAGAATGCAATCCAATAAAGGGAAAGGTTTGAATGACAGGCTGACTATCAAACCTTTCCTTAGAGATAGGCTACTAAGACATTAATATAAAATTTTAATTTTAAAATAGTAGTTAAGAAAGAATTAATTTTATAAAATAGGCTGTATATTCATAAATTTACCTGTTATATAAAATGTTAATGGTTTTAAAAAAACAGATAAAAGTATATATTCACTAAAATGGAAGTAAGAGAATGATTTAGTGATATCAAGTTGTTAATAATATGAAATGTTTATTAATATCTATTAATAATTTTATTTTTAATGTATAAATTTACTATGGATTGTATGTAGATGTCAATGAATTATGTTAGTATATAGACACTAAACAATAATAACAAGAGTATATAGGAAGTAATGTATGTATTGCCATCTAATGGTAGATAGAGGTAACATTTGTGAATGGCATAAATTTTGGTGCCTTTTTGACTATTTAAATGAATGTAAAACCTTAATAGCCATTTGTCTGAAGAAGGGTGTAGCCTATACCCGAAAGCACTTACAAAATGTTTTTACAGTGCTTTATATTGTTGGAATAAAAGAATAACTTTTAATCCAGCCGTGGTGGTCCTTGAAGGTGTGCTAAAGGGGGTAATCCATAATGTAATATAAAAGACTAATAACCAAATAAAATATGTTAATAGTGCTCCAAGACACACACACACACAGACACACACACAAAAATACAATGCCAAAAATCATTGTAAGGTTCAAGTTGCCTACAAGTGGTGCCATATCAAGTGACAGTAGTCTGTCAACAGTTTCCATAAAATAAAGTTTTGGGGACTTTCCAAGGGCTAAAAATGTAAAAATAATCTGATAACTAAATAAAATGATCTAGTCCAGAACAAAAAGACTTGTAAGCAAACAAAATGTTTAATGATGCCTCATGGAATTTAAAAAAAAAGCCCAAATCTTTGTAAGGATTAAGTTGTAAACACAAAGTAAAGTTACCTACAAGAGATACTATATCAGACAACTGCAGGCTGCTAATTTCCATGGAATAAAGTTCTTGGGACATTGGTAGAGGAGGTATCACTCGGATTTAATAATTTTTAGATTATTTGATATATATTCTTTGTCATGTCACTACTGAACCGAATTGCAAAAATATAAAAATAAATTAGAGATAATCACTTTCTGCAAATTCTGTTACATTTTCAGTATTGGTGCTCTTTATCCAGTTTTAATTTTTAATTTTAGTGGAAGCTGCAATTCTACACTTTGTTTTAACATTTGTGCCATTTTCATTCATTATTCAGTTAAAATCACAAATAATATTAAACTTTCTCACCTATTGCTTAACAATATTTCTAAATATTCTTTTACTACTTTCTCTTTAATACTCAGAATCCAATAAATGTTTGCCAAATTACATATATTTAGATATTCACTAGTTACCATTGATAACATACTTCTTTAAGCTGTGATTATATTTAATATTTTAACATTACTGCAGTTCATTTTCACAAAATGGCAATACCCAGTTTTTTATCTCAGATGGAGGCAAAAACAATAACTTCATATTCATTGTTAATTAATTTAATATCATTTTCCACTAAGTGAACTTCTAGTAAAAATAATGTATTTCCTTTATTCAGATATTTTATAACTGATTTCTATTTTTTGCCACAGTTTAATACATTAGAATTTAAATAAATTACTCTTGAGTTTCCCATAAATTAGGATATAATCAGACCCATTCACAGTATTCACTTAGGGTGTCTATTTTATTGTGAATTATATTTCAATACAATAATAATAATGCTTCCGTTTTACAGTAAGTATCATCATAAAACAATTTTGTTAATTTTATTTCATTTAATTTAAAGTAATATACTTATATCCACATATTTACAATAAAGATGAAATATACAGTGAGTGATTAAAAGTACATATTGCTTACAATCACTATACTAACATATTGTACAATGAAATAAACAGAGTCATTCAAAAATGTAGTGTTCTAAAATTAGCATAGCTACTCGTGCCAGGCTTGGAGTAGACCCTTTTAAAAAGGATCATTCCTAAAATAATTCTCCATCTCACCACAGTGGTGGTAGCTAGTTCAAAAGGACTGGCTCAGGATAAGAAAAGGAAATCATGTCAGGTGTTTCTAATGGAGTACTTAGTACAGCCAGCAGCACTGTACCTGATGACCTAAGCTGTCTCACTGGTATAAAAGTGCTCAGCGGTTCTTTCAGACATGCAGTAACTAGTCTGTATACAGAAGAAACTGCAAGTAAGAATCATAAATAGAAATCTAGACACCATCACCACCAGCCAGCACAGATCATGAAGTACACGTGTAACATGAACTTGCTCCCTGCTTACCAGTCAACAGACTGCACTTGATTGAGGTGGGCTAGACTGTGATCTGAAAGTTCCATGTAAGCAGCAGTGCAGTTATCAAGATGGGGCAGTGCTGTAGTGTTTACTACAATTACTTGGTTCAATGATGGTATATGGCATATAGCATTTAATCTGAGCAATATTCTTCAGATGGAAATGAGATGTTTTGGCAGCAGCCAGCATCCATTTCCTAACTATCACTCTCCCATCAAGAACAATGCCAGAACATACACATGAGAGACAAATTCCATCTGGTTCCCACTGTAAAGAATCAGTGGTGAAAGTAGAGGAAGATTGCATGGACAGATATCATGAACAGGCATCATCTCACTTGCTGCTAGGTTGACTGCCAGTCGATTGATTATACATTATCCACGTATGATTGTAATTAAGAGAGGAATTTACCCCTGACACCACCTACTTTGTATGGCCAGGTGAATAAGGCATAAACCACAACAAGATCATATAGGTCACAGTGTACCTGCATTCAGTCCCGATCCCATGATCCACAGTGTCAAAAGTTAAAGGGAGATCAAGAAAGACCAAGAATATATACTTACTTTGATCTCTCACCATGAAGAGATCATTAACTACTACAATGAATACAGTCTGCCTACTGTGCTTTAACTTAGAACCAGACATATGTATCTAATAACTTCCAAGTCATCAGATAGGAATAGAGCAGTGTGTAGATCAGCTTATCTGTAATGCTTCTAACAAATGATAGGTTAGTGACATGGCTAGAATCCTCCCACATAGTGTCATCCATCCATGTTTCTTTTAGAAACAGGGTAATCAAAGCCTCATTTAAAGAAGAAATACCCAAGATCTTGAGGGGGAATTGAATGTGTGAAGAATGACTGGTCCTAGCAAAGTTTTTAAGCAGCTGTAGTTGGTCAGCATCCAGGTCACTATTGATCCAGTGCATAAATGAAGTAATGTCCATATGTTTATCATAATCAGCATGTTAAAATTCCACCCAACAAAGGGCTAGTTGGTATCAACAAACTGAAATCCTCAATGGACAAGTTTGGGGAATGTGTGTCTTGTCTGTGACCCTATCTACAAAAAAAAATCATGCAATTACCTCAAACTCTTTGGAGGAAAAAAAAGGCTGAAATGCATATCCTGCAAGCAACAAACCTGATGAGTGCAGCTGGATGATTGCTTACAACAGAGATCTCTTTGAACACAAATTCAACCCTCTTCTTGGGAAATTTTCAGCAGGTATTTATCCTAATTTTCATTCTTTCAAAACATTTCTCCTCATGAAGGTGCATCCCATCCGTTCCCATCATTGTTCCAAACTTTGCCCATCCCAGGCATCAAGGTTTATGATCATACCAAGGCTTGTGACACACCACTGAGTTGTCCTGATCCAGAGGACTGATAACCACATAATTATGTACCAAAACAATGTCATCAGGCTCATATGCACTGACCCCTCTAAATGTGGGTCAAGAATCAGGCAGAGGAGTAGGAAAAGCAAGCCTGAAGTGATCCAGGTAGTGGTCAGACTAGTAGACAAACTCTAATACAACCCACATGGTCTCTAGAGCTCACTGGAAAATCATTTCCAAGAATGTCTGGTTGTACAGGTTTCAGTTGAAGTAACCTGACTGAAGTGAATGATAGTGGTTAGACCAAGGTCAAGACATACAAAGACTTTGGCAATATGTAAAAAATTACATACTATTCTTTCCTGTGGACATAGGATAGAAAAGTAGGATGTTAGCTGTGTAAAGCAAATCCAGAGTTCACACTCTTGACTTTAATTGCAGTGGCAGTAGTATCAGTAATCTAGAAACTTTTAATCAATAGCAGGATACCTTACATCTGTCTAGTACAGTAACTTTCTAGTACAGTAATTTTCTAGCTCCCACCATAATTCCCTTAAACCTTACTATTTCTTCATCTATGACACACCCTTCTGACTGACTTTGTGGATTTTTTTTAATAACATCCTGTCTGGAGTCCATCCCATAGGTCTGTGTCCTTCTTTCTTTATTTTTAATGAAATATTTTACAGGGAGTAGTTTGCCCATAAATTCATTTTTGTGAACCACCTCTCCTCACCACCTTGTTTTTGTTTTCATTGTAACCATTTCACTTTTCCCTGGTGTGATTTTGTCCACCTTTATCATGTCCACCTGTCTTTCCTGATATCCACTTACAGAGCTACAGCTGCTCTACATTTTGATCATATCCTTTCCTCTCCATCTCTCCTACCATTCTGGTGGTTTTCTGTGGGCTCCTAGTAGTTTGATGTCCTTCTCCCTGCAGGCTTCCAAAACTGTGCTTAATAGTCAAGATGTGGCCTGGTCAGACCCTTGAAGTGGTAGATGCATTATTTCTTTTCTTCTAGAGTCTATCCTCCTAAGCATTGTTGTTGTTGTGTCTTTTGGCCTTTCCCGGTTAGGGGTCACCACAGCAGAACTCCGGTCCGCTAATGATTGGCAGTAGATTTTTACGTGCAGAGTTGCCAGCTCTGATGCACAACCTTCAATGAAGGTACGTCCATTCACGTACTTGGATAGAAGGAAGTTTCTTTGCTCACCAGTGGGAGTGGGGAGCCTTGAGCAGCCTATCTGTCCATGAAGGAGTGACCTCAGCACAAGAGCTGTAGTAATTGGTTGTTTTGGACCATTTCTAGCTCTTTTGAAGTTCCCTGTTTAAAATCTGCATTTGCGCGGTTTTGCGCGATTGTGCCGGTTAAACAGGGTTAAACTTTTTCTGGCTCCGCCAAGTCTGCTCTTCAAATTTTTCCTTAGAAAGCTCTACTCTTAGATTAACCAGTCTACTCATTATATTATAAGCCTAGCACTTGTTCTCAAAGCTTCTCTTCTAAGTAAGCACTCTCAAACTTAAGTAGCACTACATCCACCTACCACCCCAACCACTTCCCTTAAAGGCACAGCACTCTCTTATAATATTCTAGCATGTCGAGTGGTAGATTACTAGCATCTTCTCCTGTTCAGCTGGTTAATCTGGGAATCTTGAGACAATGCTATAATTGTCTCATGTACACAGAAAACCCTCTCCTCCTCCCAACAAACACAAATACATGTGAGAGATGCAACTATATAGCCAAACTGGAGGCTGAACTCTCTCAACTCAGGACTGGGAAGACCAGACAGGAGGAGAAGGTAACCACACACACAACAAACCCAGTCACACATAGACCTACCCCAACTGCAAATCAAACACATAATAACACAAAAACATACTCGAGGCTCTATTAAAAACTTACCAAAACAACAGAGGCTCCCAAAGCAGACCCCCAAAAATCCACCACCTCAAAACATAACACATGCAACACATACTTCAATAAATCGGTGTGTAAATAAATCACAGCCCTTAAGGCCAAACACTATGCCTGATACACTAGTGATAGGTGACTCTATAGTCAGACACACTGGCGTCCACTTACCAGGCTGAGCAAGGAGAGGGTAATGGTAAGCTGCCTATCGGGGGCTAGGATCCGCCATATAACACACGCACTCAGGTCACTCAAAAGCACGTACAAATATGACTCCGTCATTGTTCATGCCGTCGTGAATGACCTGAGGGACTACATGAAAAGAGACATAGAGGAGCTCTCTGATTATGTAGCCCAGGCTGGTATGACCCTGACCCTGAGCAGCATCTTGCCCTCACCAAGAATGATGCCACAATACAAAGAAAAGATGATCAGCTTTAATAATTGGCTCAATTACTGGTGTCATTCTAGGGGGATCCAATGTCTGTCTGCTTGGGATGACATGCTGGACAAGCCACGCTGCTTTGCAAGGGACGGCTTGCACCTGTCACCACTGGGCTTCCGGATATTGGCTAAGGCTCTTGCCACCTCCATAGTGCCTTTTTTAGGCAAGGCTCAAAAGACAAACCCACCTCCTTAGAAAACAAAAATGGAAAAAATTAAGGGTAATGCTGCTCAACGCCAGAAGTCTAAATCTCAAGATGCAGGCTCTCGAAGCACTCCTCAGTATGGAGAACATTGATGTCTGCGCAGTAACTGAGACCTGGTTCAAGGCTCCTGAGAGCACCCCAGCACTACCAGGCTTTACCTCGTATCATGCTTTTAGGCCCCAAAACCCGGGCCGAACCACAAAGGGAGAGGGAGTGTCCATATTCATCAAGGATACCCACACCTCCAGGTTAGTGGCAACTCATGAAGCATCGGAGACCATCCAGGTGCAGCTAACAGTAGGCAAAACTGCTATACAACTGGTTGCATGTTACAGACCACCCTCGCAATCTCAAGAACCCCACTCAGCCTTCCTGAAGACATTGGAAGATATGAATGTCTCACCAAATACCATCATATTGTGAGACTTCAACTACCCTAACATAGACTGGGTGCACTATTCTAGCCCTAACACCCTAGCCCAAAGGTTCCTGGAATTCATAAACTCAAATGCAATGGAACAGCTAGTCACCTCTCCCACAAGGCGGGATAATATACTAGACCTGATCATCACAAACATGGGGACAAAATGTTCCACACCGGAAGTATTCCCCTCACTGGTGAGATCTGACCACAAACTAATCACCCTGGATATACATTTACCACTCCCCCCCCCAGCACAAAAGACTACAGTGAGAAACTTCTCAAAAGCCGACTTTACACTTCTTAAGACTGAGATGGTATAATTTAAGCCCACAGGGCCAATGGAAACCACATCCCACAATGCTGAATCCTACACAAATGCTTTCTATGGACAACTCCAAGAATGCATGGATCGTGCAATCCCAAATAAAACCAAGACCCTCTCCACCAAAGGAAAACGCCCTGTCTGGTGGACCCCAGTCATAAACAAATTGTATAACAAAAGAAGGAAGCTACTGCAAGACAGAGCAAAATCCCATAAAGGGAAGGCATCTCTGATCAGCACTATTAGAAAGCTATGTTCTCTCATAAAAACATGCAAGGCCAACTTTGAGAGAAAAATCGCCAAGGACACTAAAGATAACCACAAGGCATTCTTCAGTTATGTTAGAAACCTGGGCGGAAACCCTCAGATATGCTCAGAGTTAGTACAAAACGACAAAAAATTTACTGAACCCACAGATATTGCCAACATTCTGGCAGACAGGTTCAGTGCAAATTTCTCCCCTCCCTCACCTCTAGAAGAAGAAATACTTATCCCAGCTGAATGTAACCTCCCTGTCATCTCTGATGTCCAGGTGAGAACTGCTCTCAGCAAAGCAAAAATCACAGCATCAATGGGACCTGATGGTATCCCTGGCTGCATGATACGTGAACTCCAAGAGGAGCTAAACCCGCATATAAAAATGCTATTTAACCTTAGCCTTACTACAGGATATGTACCTGAACACTGGCATACAGCAACAGTGGTCCCACTCCACAAGGGAGGCTCCACTACAGACCCTGGGAACTACTGCACCATAAGCTTAACCAGCCTGGTCTGCAAAGCTATGGAAAGAATTATTATGGAACTCATAAACAATGACATTGGGGACCTACAGACACTCGATCTCACCCAGTTCGGCTTTGTAAAGGGCAGATCCTGCCTTTTGAACCTGGTTGACTTTTTTGAAACAGTCACTAGAGCCATTGATGAGGGCAAGGCAGTCCATATAGCCTACCTGGATTTGGCTAAAGCCTTCGACACAATATCCCACTCAGGCATCATAGACAAGCTAAACAGCTTAAATGTAAATCCATATGTCACAAGATGGGTTGCAAACTGGCTAAAGAACAGAACCCATGAAGTTAAAATTGCAGGAGCCATGTCAGACTCAAAGCCGGTCACAAGTGGTGTCCCACAGAGCTCTGTCCTGGGACCCCTCTTGTTCAGCATTTGCTTCTCAGATGTGAAAGCAAACATGGAAGGGTTGTGGCTGACAAAGTTCGCAGATGACTGCAAACTAGGTGCCATAGTCGATACACCAGCTGACACATACATCCTACAGAAAGGCCTCACCGAAACGGACAACTGGTGCCGGAATCATGGCCTTAAACTGAATGCCAAGAAATGTATAGTCATCCCCTTTGGGAAAAAGAAAGTACCCACAAATTATCACATAGACTGTAACCCACTGAGTACGGAAAAAATAATCAGAGACCTGGGGACCCAAGTTGATAGTGACCTCTCATTTGACACCCATGTTGCCAAAGTGATTAGAAAGACTTTCTACCTTGCCCACCTTATCATGAAAGGATTCACATTCAGATCCTCCCTTATCAGGCCCATGATTGAGTACAATGCCCCATTTGGTATGTACCTCACCCAGCACTTGCAGCAGCTGGAGAGACCCCAGAAGTACCTCACCAAGAGGATCAAGGGTCTCCAACATATGTCATATGCTACCAGGCTAAAGAAACTCCAGCTCTATTCAGTAGCATACCACCTGCTCAGAGGTGATCTGTGCCTGACATACAAGGCTATGTCCAACCAGGAATTGATGGACATGCTCCACCTCAAAAAATCCAAATCCATTAGAACCACGAGAGCCAAAGATTTAAACCTCAGTACAAATATGAATAGAACATGCTGGAGGGACAGATTCATAACTCAGAAGCTTCCCATACTCTGGAACAGAATCCCAGTTCATGTTAGGCAGAGCCCCTCATTGACTCTCATCAAGAGAAATCTTGATGAGTGGATGGGAGATCGTAGGTTTACTCCGGGGGTCACCCCTGTGTCGCTACTTGACAGAGGCACAGTAAACTAATTTTACTAAGGGGGTCTTCAGTGTGTCACTACTAGACAAAGGCACAGTATTCTAAATTTATTCTGTACACCTTAGTACCACTACATGGGGTGGCGAAAGCCACATCTCTAGGGCTAGGCTTACAAATGCCCCAGGGCAGATAGCCTAGTACTAAACTATGAAACTATGAAACTGTGTCTCCACACAGAAGACGCTCTAGCTGATAATTGAACACTCTAAAATTCTATGTTTTGCCGCAGCCTTCTCACTCTGATTATGGTTTTTCATTCATGGTGTAATTTTCTGCAATCATACTATCATTTTCACTCACCCAGCTGATAACTTCATAACATGATTGTTGTGATTTGGCCCAAGTGCACTGCTTTTAACTTCTATGTACTGAATTTCATCTGCCACCTTCTTTTATAGTTAGTTTTCTCAAACCTTTCCTTAGACAGTTACTCCAACACCTGTTACTGCATCTCTTTGTGTCATCAGTGAACAGGATCAACCTTTTCTTTATAAATACAACATGAGGGACAAAATGCATACACTCAGACACACACAAAAAGTACAGGACCTAAGATTGTCTCATACAGTTGTCAGTTTTCTTATTTCTCACATTGAACACAGATGGCTGTGGCTATAGGGACAATCTGTTAGCCATAATGGAATCCATTTTTTCAGTCTCATTTTTACTTCCACCTTTGTACTTTTTCTGGCTTGGTCACTATTGGTTAACAGTGGCTTAATCTGTATATCTCTGGACACCAACTGCCTTGGTTGGGACTACATCTTGAATGCTATCCTATCTGGTACAGTATGTCATGATTTGGCTAAATCTCTCATGGCCCAGGACCTAATACACTTGCCATTTATTCATCTTTCTGATTCTGGCAGATTGACACATTGTGCATGTAACACTATTTCTCCTGCACCACCCTCATTTACTCCTCCCATCATCAGTCTCACATCCTTCTCCAAAAAAGAAATTCTAATAGAAAACAACGAAATGTAAATCCACAGGGAGGTAAAAATACGTAAGATAAAATAATGAATCCAAATAGCGTACTACAAATGTATTTGCCCGCTTTCGTTACCAACTTCTTCAGAATGAATACAAAAAAAACCCACACACACCCGTCATTAAATAAAAAATCACCTTCCCTAGGATCAACAGAACAAACTTCCAACACTGAAAATAAAAACTTTTTAAAAGAAGGACAAATGATGGAATGCTTGTATAATGCATTGGTACAATCTTTTGTTCTTATAGCATATAAATGTTCCTTAATACGTGTACTAAGTTTCCTGGTTGTCATTCCTATATAGAATGCAGGGCACCCAGAACATAGAGAAATATAGACAACATTGGTGGTATTACAATTAACAAAACCAGGAACCTCAAAAGTGTTGTCTATGGTGGAAACAGCTATGTAGGGCCCAACAGAAATGAATCTACAAATGGTGCACTGGTGACAACAATACATGCCCTTCCTGTTGGAAACAGGAGTAGTAATAGTGTGTCTGTTATTCTCCAAAATTTTTTTAACATTGAATTCATTACGAAAAACAAATTTTGGTTTATTACCTAAAATTTTATGAATGTCAAAATTACCACTACTTCTTTTAAAAAGTTTTTATTTTCAGTGTTGGAAGTTTGTTCTGTTGATCCTAGGGGAGGTGATTTTAGATGTTATTTAGAACAGCGAGAAGCCATCTGGCAGATCAAATTAAAATCAGACAAAGTACCAGGCTTAAATGAATGCATTAACCTTAAATGTTTTTTAAAACATCTTAAATTATATATTAATAACAAACAGGAAGTAGCTTCACATTTTAATTGATTTGTATTTTCTTTTTTTATAAGCTTTTATCATTTAAATGACATGATGATTGATTAATTGGATAATTAATACTTGTATTTAATGACAGGTGTGTGTGGGTTTTTTTGTATTCATTCTGAAGAAGTTGTTGACGAAAGCGGGCAAATAAACTTGTGGTACGCTATTTGGATTCATTATTTCATCCTACGCATTTTTACCTCCCTGTGGATTTTTGTTTCGCCCTCACATCCTTCTCCTTTGATGTATCATATGCTATACTGATCCAACAACACTCCACTTCCCTATGTCTTATCTGTCAGGGCAACAATACTAGGATCTGATCCTGTCCCCCCATCCCGCCTTAAGAAACTTGTGTTTTCCCTCCTGTCTCATCTCATATTTCATGCAATGTGACAATGTGAGGTATTGCCAGCTATGCCAGGGGAAGTAGGGCAGTGGATGTGCAACATATGCCAGCACAGCTAGCTGGAATTTAGTAAAGAATTTTATGTTATTTGAATATCAAACATTTGTACAGATGGCTGTGTTGAAAATAAATTTGTAAAGTTGCTTGTGTTAAAATGTTTAGACAGTGTGCCCTGCTGAGCAGAAAAGAAATGTACATGTATTATTGTAACTGTTTAAATGTATATATTGTAACAGAGGATACTGGAAGAGAAGAGATTAATCCCAATCCACCTGACTTTGCGAAATAGTAAATTAAATTACTGGGCCTTGGCCATAAAGATGTGATCTCACAAACTTGAATGAAGCCAAAGATGCAATGTCAGTAAGAAGCATGGTTTGTTAGTCTCTGTAGGAGAAGTAGAAATTTGTAATTGTTTTTTGACTTCCAAAAGCTGCACCAGCTCTGAGCAGTGATCTTGTGTATGTATTGTTGACAGGTAGGTGCTAAATCCTGGCAGTTTCTAGCACTGGGGGTTGCATGGGAAACAGAAGTCAGGTGACCAGATGTATGTGATGCCATTCTGTACAGAAATAATGTTTAATAATAGGTGAGACAGACTTGTCGGGACAGTCTGTTTCTTGGAACGTGACTTAGAAGGATCCCTCCCCTACTTCATCTTGTCTTGCTCTATTAACTAAGTATGAACAGTAATTCTCTAGATCAGTCAGGAAAATATAGTCACAATAGTTAAGTATTGTTTTTTCTGTTACTGTGTGAATCTTTCCAGCTGTGTTATTTTTAATATTTCCTCTGATTGAAACTCTGGTGTTTATTGTAAATAGATATTTAGTATGTTCACATTCTTTCATTATTTATTATTAAATATATTTAAACTTTTCATTGTGGATGGTCCTTCAGAGAATACTTTAACCTTTGAGAGTACTCATATGTGTTTGGTGACTTTGTGGCCGCTCCTGATAGCCTTACTGCATTGATCATTCTACCATTTGTATTAGTAATAATTGCACTGAGTATAATTAAGTACCCTTGTAAGAGCCTTAGAATAGCTGGCTAGGAGGTGTCTGGTGGCAGTAACTACCTTATAGTCTGGGCAGAAGGGGGATATAGCTAGAAAACCTGTGCCAGCCTTTCCCAGATGTGTGTGTGTGTGTGTGTGTGTGTGTGTGTGTGTGTGTGTGTGTGTGTGTGTGTGTGTGTGTGTGTGTGTGTGTGTCAGTCACTTGGAGCACAGACACAAAGCACTGGTTTCATAGAGAGAGTGGTGAATAACTTTTCTTAGTTGACTGAGGACTTAACTCTACAGCTGTTCCAGTGGGGAGCCTCACTGTGGACCTGAGGAGAGAGAGAGAGAGAGAGAGAGAAACCCAGGCTGTGTGTGTGTTCCATGTGCACTCTTAAGATAAATCATGTTTGCTGCAGAGAGCTGCATCTGGAAATAGTGGGTGTATCCATTTTTGTCCAAGTGGATGTCCCTCTCCAGTGTCAGTGGTGTGGATTCAGGCTCCTTAATTACTGGCCCAGAGAAGGGAAGTCACACCTTCCATTATACCAGTCACTACCTCCAAGGCTCCCCTGTCTGCCATTCCTAAAAGCTATACTCAACCATCTCCATGTCCCATCCCTTTTTATCACAGGGACATACTTTGTGATACTAGCAGTGTTCACCTCATCCTGAAGATTCACAGCTTTCAGCTCCCAATCTTATTTTTTTTAATTATTTTTATTTTGCATCTGTTTACTGGGTTTAGTCAAAACACCCTTTTCAGTGGTGGCCCAGAGAGAAAAGCTCCAGCATATTGCAAACATTTTAAATACACATTCAGCAATGTACATGAACAGACATTAAATAATATATATTAACAATTGCACTTAAACTTACTAACTGGATTATATTCATATGAAAATAAATACTAGTATTATAGTTTGAAAGATACTTATGCATTAGTAGTTGTTAAACATTGAGCATTTGAAGAGGTATATAAGTTGTTGTTGTTTGTCTTTTGTCTTTTCCTGGTTAGGGGTCGCCACAGCGGAACTCCGTTCTGCTAATGATTGGCAGTTGGTTTTTATGGTGTCAAAGAGGTATACAAGTGATTTTGGAAAATAGATACTAGATCATGTGATGACTGTTTAGAAATTCAAAGAAATAGAGGGATGAAAGGAGCTTTGTGGGGCAGAAAATGTTAAAATTGTAGTTAGGAAGTGGGTTGTAAAGCAGGTTCAGAGATAATTATGTATATGCCTATCACAAGGTTTATATTAGAAGTATATAAGGGGTGAGCAGTGTCACAAAATAATGCTAGTAAAACTATTCAGATATTGGTGACAACTGGTTGTGAGTCCATGTGGGCTAAGATGAAGCCTGTTTCATGTGCAAGTCTGGTGTCTCATCCAAATAAATGTCAACCACAGGAAACAGTCAACACCAGCATTTATTAAGCACTTTTTGTTCATTTTTTTTAACCAGAACTTCATCAGATAAAAAAATACAATTACTTCACATTTAAAAATCCTTCCATGCTTCCAATTTTTCATATATTGATTTTTAATATATTGTCATATAAAATAGTTTTATATTGATTTAAAGGTTTTAACTACTTTTTCAAGGGCTTGATTAATGAGCTTTATTTTATTGGATACTACTTATGTATTTTAGAGAAGGAGGGGTGAGCGTGTTTATTAGTTTTGCATGGAAAACATGACTAGCATGGAATGATTTTTAAATGTGAAGTAATTGTATTTTTTATCTGATGAAGTTCTGGTTAAAAAACTGAATGAAAAGCACTTAAATGCTGGTGTCGACTGTTTTCTGTGGTTGCCATTTATTTAGATTGGTCATGTTTGCTTGAGTTTCATTTACTTTAATCAAGTATGATATCTGTCAGGTCAGTCCTGACACCTTCACATTTCCAAATCTTTCTCCACTGCCTGCTACTGCAGGCAGTCATATCATTCTTCCTTGGAATGCTGCTTGGTAGCACAGGTAGCAGTTTTCAGAGTATTACCTCCACATTCCTCTCCTGGCATCTCTGTCACACCCCCCGTGTCCTGCTTTCTACCACCTCAGCTCACCTCTTGAGATGTTAGTGCTTACATGTACCACAATATGCATCCATTGGTCTCCCTCCTCAGTGGCCACTGTGGTCTCCTCCTACCATACATTACTAAGTCTAAGTAACAAGTTTGGTTTCACTGAAACCTTACATCTCTTACCTTCCTTATAGAGTCTTTCAATTGCCATTGATGTCTAAGTCTACAATTATCTCTGTGTGTTCAGTTTATCTCCCATCTTCTTGATTCCCTGCTTCATGCCACTATGCCTCCAACCATTTGCATTATCTCCATGCCACCTCATTGCTAAGCTGGTTGTCTCCATCCATTTTTTGTATATGATCACTTTTCCACTGACCTTGTACTCTTGTCTCTTCTGTCTGTGACTCCCATCTAGCTGAATGAGTCTCCCTGCCCACTCCCCATCTGCTGTCTCAGTGGTGGTGCTCTGTCAGGGTCAGCGTTCCCTTCATTGTCACTGCTGTCTTCTCTTGTCCTTCTACCTGCAGTCCTTCTCTTCCTCTTATCTTTTGTGGCTGCCTCTCCCACTGTTTCTCTTCATTTTAATTTGATGTTTCACTTTCCTTTACTCCTGTGACATCTTTTCATGGCTTCCTATCTCCTGCCCCCTCATCTACTTTTTCCTAACCTGTCTTTCTCCTGACATCTTGTTACGCCTCCCTTTCCAGTTCCACTTTACTATTTCTCACCTTACCAACTAGCACATTGTCATATCTAGCTCCCCATTCTCCTACAGGCCCCCTTATCTTATGTTATGCCTGTGCTTCCTGAGCCAGACTGCTGCTCCTCATGCTAAGCCCATCTCCCGTGCCTCCATCACTGTTTTTTCCCAGCCTGTCTGCACCTTTTGTGCTGTCCCACTCTTGGCTGCCTTACAAGTGTCAGACCAGATACAGTAGCAAGCCCAGGATGTATTTATCTCCTTCATATATTTTGTTTCTAGCAGGAGTTAGACAGAAGACAGTGCAAAAATCAGGCAATTGCTGTTTGAGACAACCATTAATCATACAAAAAGTGTAGGCTTGCCACCACACTATTTTTATTTGCGTGATTGAGTAAGAGGTCTATTTTGGTTTCAAACAGAAAGCTATATACAGGGCATTACTATTCATGATGGGAATGAAAGATGGTGATATAATGCAGTGCTATCTGAACTAATCTTGTTAACCCAAGGTGATTTTGTGATCACCAGAATACGTCTTTTCCAACTGCATACTTTTAGCAACAACCCCCTTCCCCAGAATTTCAAACATGGACTTAGTATTGATCCGTCTAAATGACTAGCTTTGCTTAAAAAAACAAGCTGCTATTCCAGATGGTACAAATATGCCTGTTTTCCTGGATGTGATATCATATATTCCCTGAAGCTCCAATATATATAATGATGTTCTGCTCAAGTATCCCAGTTATTGCCTAAAAACAGGTATGCCTTGTGCATGCCATTTATTTCCTTAAGCAGTTAATTAAAAAAATAATTAAGATTTTGTAAAAAAAAAGTTACTGCAGTAAAAGGAAATACATCTGTTACAAAATGGCACATCTACTCATCTTTATTTCTTAATTTTTGATTTATTGTAGGATTATATTTCAAAGTCATGTCATACAACAGATTAAGTATTGCATAACAGTCATAAAAGTCACAATCAGAAACAAAGGGCTTATTGCTATTGTATAATTCTAGTTTACTGACAGAAAAAGAGAAATTCTGTGTTGGTTTACTGAAAATACTTTAAAACAGAGGTAATATACTTTTATTGGATACTTAATGGGAAAATTCAGAACATTACCTGAAATATCTCTATCTCATATATTTCATTCTAAGATGTACTGATATGTTAAAATGTATTCTTCACTGCATTAAAGTGATCTTCCAACACATCTTTATTCATTACCAATTATTTTCCCATTAAGTGACTTGAATTAATGTTGACTATTTTCTCTCCTAAATGAATGCTTTTTACTGTACCATTAGAGAATAACCTTCACTTTTATGGTAGGCCATGAACCTTTACACCTAAATGCTTACACATAAACACACTGCTTCTCTCTGTGATGTATGCCTGAGATGCAACTTCCAAAGCTGCACACTTAAAAGATTGTTTTTTTTTTCCTCTCTCACTCCTTTTTCTTTTTTAGCATGTGGGAAGGAAATAGTGTGCCCTGTTCTCCCTTTCCAGGCACAGTAACACAAAAGCTCCTGATGAAGGGCTTGTGTTAGTCTGAAAGATCAAGCAGCTGTGACTGCAAAACGTTTATTAGTCTAATAAAAGGTATGACATCAGTGTTGTGTTTTAGTGCTTGCTGTCTAATGACTTAAGTAAGTGAATAGCAGTGTCTTTTACTAAGCATTTCACTGCCACCTAGTGAGTAGTTATTTTATTTAAGAAGTACCATGAAAAAGGCTTTGATATTTTGAATGTACATACACAATGATTTATTATAAATTTTCACAGGAGCATGCAGATGTTCATGCATAAACCTAAGACATAACATCTGTTGTGTGTGCTTGTAGATGTATGTGTGTATGATGTAATAGGTGGAGCCTGCAGTACAATAAATAAAAGATATTGTACTGTAAGATTAAAGAACATGTTTGGAAATGAATAGCAAACCAAATGGTCACAAAAGCAAGTTCTTCACATGTGAGCTATGTTTTTGTTTGAGTTACTATTTCCCATTCACTTCATTGGAGTGGACTAATTATTTTGTTTGGTAAGTTGAATACTGAATATGGCATTGTTGTTTTTATGAATATGCTCTCCCACTGGTGATTTTTAAAGTATTTGTTAAGATACTACTAAGTTTTGGTAGTGTGGTGAAAGTTTTGTTAGAATATGTGAGTTTTGTAGTTTAAAAAAAATCCCGGTCTTAGGTGTATTCAGAAGTATATAACAGATTGCAAAATCCTCAGTGCATTATGAGGGACCAGTTCAAACACTCCTGTTGTGTTACAGTGGCATGAAGGTTCCAGTAAGTAGCACTGCAACCTGTTTTGACAGATATCATTGCATACAAAACGTGGTAGTCCAGAGGAATGGCTTTTGTAAACTGGCCATGTGTTCTACCCCACAGAGGTACATCATGATTGGAATAACATGAAAGTGCCATTCAAAGATGAGATCTACTGTGCTATTTCTAAGAATGTACACTATAAGTTTTTGGTGTATGCCCACCACTAGCTATGGCAGGAGTGGTGTTGTTAGCACAATAGGTGTTATTAAGCTGTGTGTGTGTGTGTATGTAGGGGCATGATTAGGGCTGTCTCAATGCCCACGAATTGTGCATGAGATTGTCTGGGTATCACTGAGAGTGTGCAAATGTATCAGAATGTGTACATGTGTGCACACGCATGCATGTCTTTAGGTGCTTGTGTGACAGTATTGTTTAAGTTAGTAGGGTGAACACTTAATGCAGTTGTTCCAGATGAATGAAGTGTTCACTTTAGAGAAATGCAAGTGAGTCACTACTGATCTTTTGCTCAATGTGACTCTTTCATGTCTCTGAGTAATGGTTATCACCATAGCTCTAATAGAGCTCACTAACATGGCACTAAGGTGATAATTTTTATGAATACCCCCTTATGACTTTAAGCTATACTGTGTGATAATTTGTATTTTAATAGTGTGGTGAGGATATGTTAGTTTGATAGTTTAAAGTTAAAGCTTTATAGCCATGGCCATAAGTTGCAGTTCATAAACAAAAATAAAGAAAATGCACAGTACACAAAGAAAAAGAAAAAAATAACTTATTTTATTTTATAGTGTAATTATTTTTAAGGTAGTTTGATTAGCTTAGGTACTTAGAATCTAATTTCTTTAGTATATAATGCTTTTTCTGACTGGGTTGTTATTGTTTTGCTACTTTAGTTATTTTTTAAAAAAAAGTCTAAGGTCATATTCATTTTGCGGCGGTTGATTTATGTGAGGTATCTTCTCTGAGAGTTGCATTTATTTATGGTGCAGTTTGTGGATTTTTTAAGCTTAATTGTGCTGAGGTAAAGTTTTGGAGTATAGGTCTCATTTTTGAAGAGTTCATGACATACAGTATGAGGATAAATGTGTTGGTGACGTGCATTGGATGTAAATGAAAATATGTACAGCCTAAAATGGGGTTAACAGGTTAACACATATAAACTCAGAAAAACTATAAATTTTATCAGCCAATGGGTGTATAAAATATATCTAGCACACAATTAAAATAAATTCTTTCAAAAATAAAAGCATAGGAAAGACTTGTATGATTTCTTGAGTGCAATGATGTGATGGGCAATGCATTGAACATGTAGTAGTAGACACCCAAGCTTCCAAAGCACTTAACCACTGGTTTGTACTTCCTTGAAGTAATATGTTACTATATGTTGACAGCATACTCCAGCACATGGATACACACACACAAGCACACACACATTGTTAGCTAGCTTTTTGAAGCTTGTTGAATTTAATAGCTCTAAACAAAACTTGGGAAAGGTAGCTTGGTGTGATGAATAGAAAGATATCTTTTAGTGTATAGTTAAAGGCTGACATTACAGAACAAAGACACATTCTCTTTGTGGTTAAAAAGGCCTTGGTATGCTTAATCTTTCTACTGGTCAGCTTGTTTTTGCCTTTACAAACTTCTTATTGTTAAGTACTGAAAATGTGGGTTCTGCCCAAAAGCTGTGACTAGAACTGATAACAGAAAAAAAATAAGGAGAGGAGGAGTGATGGTCATCTCTACAGCCTGTGTACAGCAGTGATGTGATGTGGGCTCTTCCTAGTCTAAACCCATTCCAGGGACTCTTCTGTAAATGTTTCATTGCACTGTCATTCTAACAAGCATGGCAGTGATATTTCCTTAGATACAGGGTATGCACACCATTAGGCTGTGACTTAGCTTTGTGGCTAGTCTGTGCTACTCCTTAAAACAGTGATTCTACAGCTGCGTAGAGCTGTATGTGTTTTAAGCCCATCTAAGGCTCGACCCAGTTAAACACTGACATAGATGCAAAGTGAAAACTTACCTTTTACTAAGTCCCTTGGCAGGACGACAGCAAGAATTTTGTTAAGAATTATTAATGTTTACATAAGAGCAGTCACTACAACACCAACAGCTTACCTGTGCTGGAAAAATTCATTGCATGGGATAATTACATAATATCAGAAGTAATTTAATGACGTACAAAAGTGGTGGCTTGCTTAAATTGTATTCTCACAGCATAAGGGAAACACTCAGACGCCAGGCATATATTAGATATGTGGGCTGTGTTTTCTGTTTGTCTGCAGAGCCTTTGGGACTTACACTGTCTCCAGCCATCATTACCAGTGAGCAGTGTCATACCTAAGAGCCTGTCTTCCTCTCATGTAGAAATAGTTTTGCTATCAGACTATGAATATGAACTAGAACTATAAGTATGCTTTTATTGTTGTGCTCTGCATTCCAGGGGTTACCTTCATTCTATGGTTCATCCAGTACTCTGCTTTTTTTTTTTTTGGAAAGCTTGGCTATGATAATGGCCAGAGTCTGACCAGTTCACTAATATTTAATTGCATTGCCTTTCTTCATGCCTGTTTACTGACCTCCCATCACAGCTTGCCATGGTATAAAGACAAATTCAGGCAGCTGAGAGCAAGTGGTTGAAATTTCTAGACATGCAAACAGCATGGCTTCAAACCCAGCTGCGAGTCATGAATCACGGACATGTCAATAATTGCTTGATGAGGACATGCAAGCTGTGGAATACTGCTTTCAGCTGCATGTGATCATTTAAAGACTAAGTGTAAACATTCATCATTGGTACTTCATATGAGATAAATCATTTAGAAGTGATTACTGACAGTAAAATGGAATATAACTAATTACAGCGTAATGCTTAGAACAAAGTCTTTCATGTTATGAATGAGTCTAAAATATGTAGAATTGAAAACTTACACATGCATTTGTATGAATATTGGTGTTATATGGCCTGTGTACAACATCAAAAAACATTTTGTTCAATGTTGTGAGGTATGCAGCAGTCCAGTTTATGCTGCTATATTATTGATGTTTTGCATTTAAATGGCACATGGCCTATTGATACATTGACGTTATGGATGACAGGACACAAAGTACTGGGCTGTTTACAAAAATATATTTAAGAAGAGAATGTACTCCCAAATGAGATAGTCTGATGAACAGTATAGCCAATGCAAAATAACTGCTTAAATAAATTTAAAAGTGCTAAAATATGGGCTTTACAATTAATGTAATTGTTAGAATTTATGTAGAACAGTGGTGACTTGGGTTTAGAAACTGGCTGAGGTAATGAGAGGGACAGATTTATCGGGACTGATGGCCTGACAGCAGCTGTCTCTTTTTGGAGGTGTCAAGGTAGAAATGGATCAAATTGGACTCCAGGATACAGCCATTAATCTTATTTGTTTAGCTAACCAGTAGCAAATTGCAAATGTCTATGTTTGCCTCCTGGCTGCATCTTACATGAACTCAGGCATGAGCTCTCAGCTCCATTAGGCACCCTATTCAACCAACGCCTGAACTCTGGCTTCATCCCAGCTGAATGGAGGACAGCCACTGTCATCCCTCTACACAAATGTGGAGCATCCACTGACTCAGGCAATTATAGACCCATCAGCCTAACTAGACTGATCTGTAAGACCATGGAATGCATTATCATGGACATTATAAACCTCCAAATGCTTGACCCCACACAGTTTGGTTTTGTCAAAGACAGATCAAGTCTATTAAACTTGGTCAACTTCTTCGAAACACTCACCAAAACCATGGATGAGGGGAAGACTGTACACACCACCTACATTGACCTAGCGAAAGCCTTCAACACTATTCCCTACTCTGGCATAATAGATAAACTCTCCCAACTAGGAATCAACCCGTATGTTACCAAATGGGTAGCTAAATGGCTCACTGATAGAACCCTCTCAGTCAAAATAGGGGAAGCCACCTCTAGTAGAAGACCTGTCAAGAGCAGTGTACCTCAAGGATCAGTCTTGGGGCCTCTACTGTTTGGGGAAAAAAAATATAAGCTTGTTTCCTGCCTTTCCTGTAACTAGTCTAGTCCAGATACAGATTTGCTGTGTCTAAGACTGTTTGTAAGCTTCTGAGCCCCCCAAGCCTTTCTGTGTTGGAGGGAAGCCTTCTAGCTTATCAGTGGGAGTGGTAAGCACTAGATAGCCTATCTACCTCAAGAGGAGTGGTTTCTGGCCCAGAAATTGTAATTTATTAGCTGTTTGGGCAGTTTTTCCATTTATTTCAACTTTCTGGTTTAAAAGCCCGCGTTTGGCTTTTCCCACCTTTCCTGTAACTAGTCTAGTCCAGATACAGATTTGCTGTATCCAGAACTGTATGTAAGCTTCTGAGCCCCCCCAAGCCTTTTTGTATTGGAGGGAAGCCTTCTAGCTTATCAATGGGAGTGGTAAGCACTAGGTCACCTGTCTACCAGAAGAGGGGTGGTTTCTGGTCCAGAAATTGTAGTTTGTTGGCCGTTTGGGCAGTTTTTCCATCTCTCTCAACATTCTGGTTTAAAAGCCCACATTTGCACTTGTTTTCCACCTTTCCTTTAACTAGTCTAGTCCAGATACAGAATTGCTGTATCCAGGACTGTTTGTAAGCTTCTGAGCAGTGCCATAGTCTGCTCTTCAATTTTTCCCTTAGATCTGCTAGTTCTCTCCTCTCCTGCACTTTTACTAGCTTATTAGTCTAGCACTTTACCAGACTTCTTGTAGCAGTTATTGTAGCACACAAAATTGCTACCAGCACTAAATGGTCTACAAGGAAACAGCTCCAGTACTTATTATTAATGCCCACCCCTCCAAGCATTTCTAAAGTTTCAGTTCCCTGTGCTTTCTCCTATTCACCTGGTGAACTTGGGCATCCTGAGCAATGTAGCAACTGCCTCATGTACACCAAAACCCTCTCCTCTTACCTCCCAACACTCAGACTTTCAAGAGATGCACTTATATATGCAAATTGGAAGCCACACACTCTCCAGCCAAAACAGGAATAGCTGGTCAAGAGGAGAAGGTCAACACTTGCACCACACCACATGGAACACATAGCCCTCCAGAACACACACCAGTACTGCCTTCACATAAAAACGCAAATCACACACCCACCTTTGCGGAGGCTCTCAATAATAATCTACCCAAACAGCAGAGACCTCCAAGGCAGAAATGCACTTGACCACCACAACACAACACTAATCACAAGACACACGACTCTCTTAAACAGTGTGCCACTCAACCAAAGCTCCTAAGGCAAGACAGCATGCCCAACATACTAGTCATATGTGACTCGATAGTGAGGCACACTGAAGCCCCACTTACTAGGCTGAATAAGGAGAAAGTAGCAGTCAGCTGCCTGTCAGGTGCCAGGATCCGCCACATAATGAACACACTCAGGTCCCTCAACAACAGGTACAAACCTCCCTGAACTACATGAAAAGAGACATGGAGGAGCTCTTGGATTATGTATCCCAGGTGGGTATGACCCTAGTGCTGAGCAGCATCCTATCATCACCCAGAATGATACCACAGTACAAGCAGAAAATGATTGATTTCAACAATTGACTAAGTTTCTGGTGTCATTCTAAGGGGATCCACTGTCTGTCTGCCTGGGATGACATGATTGATAGACCTCAATGCTTTGCCATAAATGGCCTGCATCTGTCACCCCTGGGCTTCGGGATACTGGCCAAGGCTCTTGCCACCCCTATAGTACCTTTTGTAGGTGGTGTTCCAAAGACCAAATTATCACTGTAACAGCTACAAACAAATACAATCTGAGGGTCATGCTGCTCAAGGCCAGAAATCTAAATCTCAAAATGCACTCGCTCGAAGCACTCCTGAAAATGGAGTACATCAACATTTGTGCTGTAACAGAAACTGGTTCAAGGCAGCAGAAAGCACCCCTGCACTACCAGGCTATAATACATTTCACACCGTTTGGCCCCAGAACTTGGACCGAAGCTCCAAAGGCAGTGGTGTTTCCATATTCATAAAGGATGTGCACACCTCCAGACTGGTAGCCCAACATAATGCATCAGAGATACTTCAGGTGCAGCTAACACTGGGTAAGGCAAAGATTTAGGTCATAGCCTGCTATAGGTCCCCATCCATGTTCCAAGACTCACATGCCATGCTCTTAAGCACCCTGGAGAATATTGGGGTCCAACCAAACACTCTCATACTAGGCAGCTTCAACTTCCCCTCCATTAACTGGAAAAACTACTCATGTACCAATACACTTGCCCAACGTTACCTGGAATTCATTAATTCCAGTGCCCTGGACCAGCTCGTTCTTATCTCCACTAGAGGTAGCAATATCCTTGACCTGGTCATTACTAACATGGGTGACTGTTCCTCTACACCAATAGTCAATTCCTCCCTGGTTAGATCCGACCACAAACTAATCACCTTGGAAATCCACATCCATCCCACCCCCCGCAAAGGTAACCACCATGAAAAACTTCTCCAAAGCTAATTTTGGGTTCCTAAAAACAGAGGTGGCTAACTTCATGGCACCCATGCAAATGGAGAATAGTTGCATGACCGCTGACTCATGCACCAATGCACTGTACAAACACATACACAAATGCATGGATCTTGCCATACCCAATAGAACCAAGATGCTCTCCTCCAAAAAAAGGAAGCCAATCTGATGGTCCCCTGCCATAAACAAACTCTGCAATGTTGTTTTTAAAGTATTTCCTGTGATGCTGAACTTTGTTGTCACTGTGTTGAGTTATTGAGTATTGCCATGCTTTTATTATTTATTATTAAATATATTTAAACCTTTTAATTGTAGCTGGTTTGTTTAGAGAAGGGCCTTATAGTAGCTGATAAAGGGTGGTTGGTGGCAGCTGGTACTACCTTATAGTCTGGGCAGAAGGGGGCATAACTAGTCAAACTGTGCCAGCCTTTCCCAGGAGTGTCTGTGTGTTTGTATATAAATTAAATCTCAAAGTGTGTGTGTGTCAGCTACTTGGGCACAGGTTCACTAGCTATGCCCCCTTCTTCCCAGACTATAAGGTAGTAAACCTGTGCCAGCCTTCCCTAGGAGTGTCTGTGTGTTTATATATAAATTAAATCTCAAAGTGTGTGTGTCAGCTACTTGGGCAGGGACAGGAAGCACTGGTTGGACAGAGAGGATGCTGGAGGTTTTGGCTTGACCACTTGGCCGAGATCTTAACCCTATAGCTGTGCAAGTGGGGAGTCTTATTGTGGATCTGTAGAGAGAGGGATAAACCAGACCCATATTGACTGTGATCTCTGTGTGCTCTTAAGGGGAAATTGCACTTTACTGTGTGTGTACTTGTCATCCTCCCATTGTGCACATCTCTCACTGGTGCTAATGGTGAGGATTGAGGATCCTTGATTACTGGGCCAGTGCAGGGGCATCACAGACTGCAGTCACTAAATTATGACAAACATGAGTTATAAATTTCATACTCTTCAGAAAATGCTTGATATTTTGACTGTTTGTCTCTGATTCTTTTGCTAAGACCTCAAAAGGGCATGGGGGGCTCAATGGTTTGCACTGTATGGTTTTCACTACATGGAGCTGAAATAGACTTCTAGATCATTATTTATGTATTTGATCTTTTATTTGATCACAAGCAAACATCTGATGTCCAGTCATACAAGGGGCTATAATTGATGGTCGTGTTATGTGTACATGTGTGTATCTGCATGCGCATATATGTGTGTGTGTAATACTTGATTCCTGCACTCCAGAGTAGTTATGATATAAAGTAAGGAATGGATTGTAGTAAACAGGAGCATCATGGCATGAGCCACATTCTTTGTGCCGCGTTCTTTGGGTATGATCCTTGGTTTCCTTGTTTTGTTGAATGCTGACAGTGTGTTAATTGAGCTGTGAATAACGTGGACTGCAGAAAGTCTACAAGTTTAGTGTTAATACTTTAACTATGAATGCATTTTTAATTTAGCTTTTTTACTGATGTGCAGGTTTGAAATGCATTGTGTTTGAGCTACAAGAGTCTGCCTGGCACTTAATGCAGATGAGTAAGGCCATGAGCTGTTAATGAGATGCTTCCTTTACTACAGAGCTTACTTCTGCCAGCCTTTGTTTGCCTTCTTTGTGACTCTGACCAAGTCACTTCACCAGAGAGTACTCCTGGTCTACTTCTGAAAAGAGACACTTAGGGTAGTGAGCTGCCAGTAAATGTCACACATTTAAGTTTGGAATTCCTCCACCATTCACATTCATAATTAGTGCTTTACTATATGCTGTTTGACTATGAATCTCAGCTGGTCTCTTGTAGTTTAACAGGTTGCCAGATCCATGTTCAATATAGAGGAGTTTTAAGGGAAGAGAGGTTTACTGTTGCTCATGCCAAGTCTTTTTCAATTGTGACCTCTCATCAGTGCAAATTGCATGCAACTTGCTGTTCTTGAATTTCTGTTATGAGATTCTTTTTCTCTTTTTACTTAGGCTCAAATTTCTTTGTGCCATTCTCCCACTTGTGTTGTATTGGTAGCTACTGACTTGCTTTGTTGCACTATACCATGCAAATACTTTACCCAAACCATAATCCTTGAGCATATAAAATTTAATTATTTTCCTTGTTGCGCATATTGCTAGGATAAGTAACATTCACAAATTTATCAGACTATGGCAAAATGTTTTTTTAATAGGGAAGTATAGCAAAATGGTCTTTCATGATTAAAAGCAAAATGTGGGTGAATTGTTACCATTCATTCTAATCTTTGTTTTTGTCTTTTTTACTTTTCTTCAAATGTCCTAAATGCCAGTCCATCTAGCTACTGTACCCCCCATTGTTCCCCAGAAAGGAAATAAACCAGGAGATTCCATTCATTTCTGGGCTCACTCTCTAGTTACTTTAGCTCTAGAGGCCATATTTTAGATGGCCAGATCATTTATTTGGAACTCCCGGCCATCCACTTATCCTTGTAAATAGCATGATTACTTCCTTGCAGTTCTACCAGACTGATAGGTTTACTATCAAAATTTAGATTGACACTTAGCAAAGTTGGGAAGGTCGAAAGGCTGTTTTTGAGTTCTCGTAATACCAATCCAGTAATGTTTGAATCCACATTAATGAATGGTCGTGTGCATTCGCTAATTGTGGAATGAACATTCTGATAACAGATTGCACTACAGTGGGGATAAGGAAATGTGCCTTTTTCTCACTGTAGTGTGATCTCAGAGTTGGAATATATAGTATGCAGGAGGTATAGGGGTGCAGGAAGGCTTGCTCCCCTGCAAAATCATTACCGGTAACACAGACTTTCGACATTGGAACTTCCAGTGTTCAAATGTCAATTCTGTGTTAACATTTCCGAAGTTTTGGTAATTCTTTATTACTAATTTCAGCAACCTGGTTTGATCAAAAGTTGGAAAATTACTTTGATAGTAAACCAACTGATATTGTGTGTAAAAAAAATTCCTTGCCTTTCTTTTGTGCTTGTCATGATTCATATGTCTCCACATAGTCTCGTTCCAGCTTATTAGAAGTAGACACTTGAATTGAGGGATTCTTCCCTTCACCTTTAGCCTTTCAGAACTAAGGCTATAGTTGTCACAATGAGTAGCAGTGGATGGGCAACCACCCCTCAAAATTTCAAATTCTCTTCAAAAATAAAATACTTACAAAGGTAGTCAGCTCATGTAAAATCTCAGTGTCGAATTAGATCAAGCACTTGGGTTCAGCTAACACATTAGATTTGCTACAATCCATACAAATCAAAAGCTAGGCCTTTTCTATGAGGGTACTCAGTTTATGAAACAGTTCTGAATAAATCTATTGCTATTGATGAAAGCATGAAATAAAGTTACATTAATGCTAAAGATTTGTTTTAAGGCTTGTCTTCTGGCTAAACAGTGGTTTTAAGTATATCAGTTTATGAAACCCTATAGGTTGCATTGACCAGCTCCTTTTTTCTAGAAAGTTTTTTTATGCATCAGATAGTCTTGCCAATAAAGCCGCGGTGGTGCAGTAGTAGGGTTGCTGCCTCACAGCAAGAGGTTCTCCCGTTCGATTCTCGGCTGGAGCGCCTTCTGTGTGGAGTCTGCATGTCCTTTCCATGGTCGAGTGGCGTTCGAAAGACATGCGTAGAATGGGCATGCCTTTGTTGAAGGTTGGGCGTCGAACTGTCACCTCAGCACCCATAAAAAATCTACGGCCAATCATTAGCGGACCGGAGTTCCGCTGTGGCGACCCCTAACTGGGAAAAGCCGAAAGAAGAATGAACTAAAGTCTTGCCAATAGTCACTTCAGCCATTCTGCTCAGCTAGAATGGGTATAAAACAGGCCAGTAAAATTTGCATTAGAATTCTCTTCTAAAAATCCATCATTGTGCTTCCTTTAGAATGTTCCACAAGCTGGAAATGAGCCAAAATTTGATACAGTATACATAATCACCACTCATTATATATTAATCTGTTCTAATAAGTGCCCATCACTCCAAAACTTGTTAAAAACGGTATATTCCTACATAAAACGTAATTCAGCAATTTCTTATTAGATGCAGTCTTTTCTAGCACAGAATCACTTTGGGGATCAATGTTCACCGATGCTATACCTGAGTTAAAGACCACGTTTGGATCAATGTTCATCAATGATATACCTGAATTATAGAACACCTTGGGATCAGTGTTCACCAATGTTATACCAGAGTTATAGAACATCTGTTGCCTTTCCTTAAGTCACTCCCATGACTTCCTTCTGGAATCACTCAAATGTCACCTGTATATTAACTGGCAGTGAAAGTGCACCTACAGATTTAGAAAATCTGTCCTTTTAACTTTTCTGTTGTTATGTAGAACTAACCTATGCCTTGAGTGATAACTTGACTTTCTCTTGCAATTTCTAAAGCTTATCTGTTTTAAATGTGAATGAACTTGCATACAAATAAAAACAATAAAACAGTCATAAAGCATAAAATGCAAGAACAAACAGTCAACATCCATCAATAATGAAATTTAAATAAAGTATTCACAGAAGCATTTATATACCAATGTAAACAAATGAACCTAAGCCAATCTCCTGAACCTCTCTGGAGGGACTTCTCTGTGGTGAATTTATGTACATGCACTTTACCACAATTTGGGATGCTACTGCTTAAACAGTAGACTATTCTTTGGTGCATTTCTAAGCTGATGTCGTTTGCTATGTATCCTATTCACATATCACAGACCTTTTGATATGACAGTATAACACTGCATTAAAATATACAGAGTTAATTGATTTTCTTAGTATTCTACCATCATACTATGCATACTGTAAATTGCTTGTGTTCATTGTTCAATAATAAACTAAAGGGATGCATAGGTTGTAATAGTGATTGCTTTGTAGACTGGAAAGTAAAATGTATTAAAAGGTTCACCCAAGTTTATGACAAAAGCATGAAACCTGTTAATAAATGTTACTTCCCATTTGCTGGCACATTTTTTTTACTTGTGTGAAAACAGATGACCATTTTTTGCTGTTTTTTGGTTTATTCTATGTATACTGGTTAAAATTATCCGATTGTACTGACAGTGTATAAATCATGTAAGTAGTTCTTCTCCTAGTTCTTTGCTGAAAATGGGCTCTAATGAGTCACACTTTTCTTGCCAAAAGGCACAAACAAGCAAGAAAATATTTATTTATTCGTAAATTTTCCGGTACTCACTTTATCCAAATCTTGAGATGACACTCATCCTGGCACTCACTGAGTACAAGGCAGTGAAAGTAATTCTGGATATGATACCAGTGCTTTTCAGCATGCATGCATAATCACACATGGAATGTGCACCTGTAGGCAACTTGGCAGATCACCAGTCACTTATAGGTTGTCTGTGGCATATGCAAGGAATCAGGCGCATCAACAAAATTACCCTGCAAGCACATACAGATTTCATATAAAATATATACCATGCATGCCACAAAGTGTTGTACAACTCCTCTGTTATAGTCTACCCACTCAGAGTAGCATAACACAGAATGTGGTGCTCATCACGACCAGATGGTTTAGTCTTTGTAGCCATGTACAGCTGTCCGACATCTCACCCACTGTTATTAATGTCATAATTTATCAGCCAGTGATATGATTCTGCACCCCCCATCAGTCATTGGAAGAGTTTTAATCTTTCTCTTCTGCCAGATACTTCACTATCTATTATTTAGTCATAAATAAGAACATTTGCACTTAATTTTAGGGTGCATCAGTTCTGACTGTATTACATGTTGCATTTTTATGCAACGTGATAATAACAATAAGAAAAACAAGAAGATAATCAAACACGTTTGACAGTTTTGATAAAACTGACTAAAGTTTTAAAAAGTTTGAAAAAGAGTGCAAAGTATGATTAACTAGTTTTGATAAAATGTAAAAAAAAAAAGTTTAAAAAAAGTCTGCATTGTGCCTGCCCTATAACTTACTTTTCCATCCTTAATAACTATATGAACTTCCATGTAAATATTTTGAAAATTTTCTATTACACTAAGACATGTCCTCCCCATCTTAGAAATAAAAGTAAATTTTGTAAACTGCTTTAAATTAATACCCACACTTAACAGTCAACATATTCAAAGTAGCCATTTAATTAACTTTTGAACACCAAAGCTGCTTGTTGCTGTTTTTAACATCCAAAGATTGTCTCATATAATAAGTGATGTGTGCAATGTACAGACGTCAGTACATTATTCAGCTAGTACTTTTGTGCAAGTACCATCTTTGAATTTCAGGAAAGGTTTTTCAAATAGTCATTCATTAAATCTTTAAAGCTAACTTCTACAGAAAATAGTAATTTACTTCTACACTCCTGAAGAACTATTACCTTACATGTACTAATACGTTCTGTCCAACCATATATGTCCTGTTTTCTTATACCATATCACTTTTGTTACAATTCTTAATCTTACCTGCTTACTAGAAATGAATGAAAATGTTTTAGTGTCAATAATTATATCATTATAAATAATGAAACAGCCAATGTGCTGTCAAATGCAGGTATATGTGTACACCACCATCTTGTGATTAAGATATTTGTAATTAAAATGTCATTAATTTGTAATGAAAATATTTTGTAGTTGTTCATTTTATTTTCTTGGGTGTGTCTATTTATGCAGACATATATGTACTTATACACATGCATATATGTGTTAGTTTTTAATAATTCATACACCTTTGAGCAAACTAGTCAATTTGTAGGGTGGTTCTTCTACATTTTAGTGTATTAGACACATCTAAATACTGTGCAGCTGGCAGACAATGGGACTAAATAATTTGAAATAGTAGCAGTCAAAGTCATGTCTTAGACAGAATTTGTTACTTAAGCAGTACCATAAAAAAATGGCAGCAAACTGATTAGTATTAGAAAAGGAATGCAAAGTTACATTTAAACTCAGGACAGAAGGTATTCAGACATCATTTGTGTCTTGCATAATTGTTGCTGCTGCTGCTTGCATCATGGAACCTTCTAGTTTAGTTTCATGTTAATGAGGTACCATATTTGTTTAACCCTCAGTCAGTATGGAAAAACACAAATGAAAAAAATCATTATTACTAGGCAGTCCTTTTGCTTATTTATGTGGTAGAGGTTCACCATCCTCATTTTCTTTCACAACCCTCCCAGATGACTTGGCTTCAAGACAGTAATACCACATGGAAACGTCCAAGGTCTTTCGCTCTCAAGATATTAACTAGAAGGACATTAGTCAGATTGGCATCTAGCGTGGATACTGTATCATCTCTCACACTTTTATTCTGTTGTCTCCTCATTGACCAGAAGGGTTGACCTTTGCATTAGGGTTAGCATTTGGCAACTATACTGGCAAGGACTAGCAGATGTTGCAGGGCTAACATGCTCCTGATTATTTATGGAAAGAGCTAAAGACATAATTTGCTTTGTCACTACATCCTTAATAGAATTAGGAAAAGCATGGTGGGGTGGTAAAAAAATTGTAATAACCAACAGAAAAAAAAATCAGCATGACATACTAATTTGAGAGAAGAATATATTGTTTAGGAATACATAACACAGAACTGGTCAACAAAATATAATGCTGTTAAAATATAAGCAGATAAAAATGCGATCCTTAAAAGCTTTCAGTAATGGATCATGTGCACCTGTGGTCCTCCTTTAAAAGATAGAACTTTAATAGCATTTTTTTTACAGCATTTCATTTTTTTTTTTTAAGATTTCTTTTTTCTGCCAGAGGTGACTGCTTTGTTAGCTTACATAGCAGTAATGATCTCTGGCAATCTCGATTGATTTTTGAACTTCTGTTTTATTTCTCTGGCATTTTCCCTGTTACTCAACATCTGTCAACAGTCAGTTACTGGTGACCCTCGTTACTCTTCATTACTGTGACTAACATGAATTAGAAGAGCCTATGACATCAAAATGAGACAGTGACACTTTAGATTTGGACTAGCTGCAACCCACACCCCCATGTTAATATGCAGTGATTCTGCTCATGTCCTTCCACAGTCAGAAACATCTTGACAAGCATTTGGTCAACACCCCAAGGACTTCAGCTGGATTAGAACTCTTGGCCTCCATCAAGAACTATTAGTCAGGTAGAAACACCTGCACCCTTTTCCCAGAGGAGAGCTAGGAAGAGTTACTTGATTTTAACCATTCCATTCCATATCTGTGACACAAATCTCAGTAATCAAAATCAAGCTGCTACTGTTGCAGATGTGAAATCTTTTGTTTTTCTAACTTTTAGTGTTATTACCTTCTCTTGTACAGCAACATGTGGCCAGACTTTGTTCCTATCAATCTGAACTAGTACATTACTATTCAGGTTAGTATTTGATCACCTGTACTAGTATTTCATCATCAGGGCTGATAGCTCATTATACTATTTTTTTTGTCATCATCTGAGTGACAATCAAGCAATCAGAGCTAGAACCAAAGGTGTGATGACCATGGGGTACAAGAGTCATATGTCCATTAAATATTTTGGCCCTTTTCATTTTGTTTCTACTAATGCCACCGTAATCACCAGCTTTTTCATATTCCTCACCCTTATACTCATATTAGATTCAAATCTTTAGCATCAAAAGTAAGCTATCAGATGCAAAACAGCCCTCAGCCACCAGTAGCATGCAGGGTGCTTCAATAACTGGCTTAGATATTGGTGTCTTTCTGAGGGGTCCAGTGTGTATCATCCTGGAATGAGGTGGATGACAGTTCCAGCCCTTTCACCAGTGTTAACTTGCACTTAACTCCCCAGGTCTTTTGCATTATGGCTAAGGCACTCTTTACCACCACCCCACTGTGTCTTTTTTAGACAACTTCTGTTTACTCAAACAACCAACCTTCTTCTTTTTTTTTCGGCTTTTCCCAGTTAGGGGTCACCACAGTGGATCACCTGTCCGGTCATGATTGTCACTGGAGTTTTACGGTGTCAAGTTGCCAGCCCAGTGCCCAACCTTCTGCAGAACAACCAACCTAGTAAATCTAAAATTCACATCTGGTAAATACTTTGTAATAAATCCAAAAGGTACCACCAAAGGATCGGAAACCAGCTGCAGAAATGTTAATTCACGATCTTAATAAACACACAAACAGAATACACATTAACGTTTTCTCCAAAGTACGTTTTCGTTTCAATTACTTCATCAGATGTGGACTGAATGCTAAAACCATGCTTTTATACCTCTTATATCCTATAGAATTAATTAGTTAACCAATGAGGTTGGAATAAGTCATTGCTAATTAATGCAGAGTTTTTAAAAAAAGCAGTAAGATTCACCATTAAACCACATTTAAAAAAACATATAAATAAATACAATAACCATTTTAATACAATAAATATACCCATTCCTTTATTTATATGTTTTTTTTTTAAATGTGGTTGTCAATGATAGAAGTAAACATGTAAAGCAGCCATTAACAAATCAAGTAATGAACTGTATAGTTAAAAGTAGAGAATTATACAACATTATCTAGTTCAGTGTTGCAGCTCTAGATTTTAAAACACAATTCAAAGATAGTATGTCATTTTAAACCTGGGCTAGTTGTAGAATGTAAACGATCTTGTGTTGCAAGGATATATGTCTGCTTAGACTCTTGAATTTGTTAAAGTTAAAATGAATTTGTTAAAGTTGACAAACCCAAAACTTTTTCAACTTAGTATTGATAGGTTAATTGTTTTATTGTGTGAATTATTTAATATGTTGCAATGGGTGAAGTTTTTATCTCTGATGAAGTCTTCAGCCTCGAAGATGAAAGCACTTATGCATTCATTTTTTTACACTTTATTTTTTGTCTTGTGTGTTTTTATGTAATCGATTATATGCGAGTACCCAGTTTTATGACAATGTTACTGTGGTTCATTGGTGGAGTTCTGGTGAGTACCTGTTCTTACATACACAATGAGCTCTGCACACAATTGTGTATTTATTGTCTTTGAGATTGCGGAGATCGCTAAAGAATGCCTTGTGGTTGTTCTTGGCCTGGGAGGCCAAATTTAACTCAAATTTGGCTTTGGTAGACTTTATTTGTCCTCTGGGTTATTTGTTTAGTTTGATGAAAGTACTTTTATCCTGTTGGGTGCTGCACCTCCTAATTTTTGTCATGATTTTCTTTATTCTGTTATACAGCCTATTGATTTTGTGATTCCACCAGAGTGGCTTGTTTTTTGAGTTAGTTCTGTACTTTCTGGTGGGTACAGCTGCCTCTGTGCAGCTATTAACATGCTTGTACAGAGTTTCTGTGAACAATTCTGCATAGGCAGCAGTGTTCTCAGGGTTTATGGGGCCTTGAAATGTTGCCAGGTTATTACTTAATAGCAGGAAGTTAGCCTTAGAGTAGTTCTTTAATATTCCAGGTTTAGCTGGGGTCCTGTTTTTATTTTTTACTTCAAAGGAGACCATTTTGTGTTCTGACCTTACCAGGGAAGAAATTACAGTAGGGGCTTTGCAGCACTCTCCCATATTAGTGAGAACCAGATCCAGTCTGGTTGCACTCCTGGTTGGTGTATTGACAATCTGGTCCAGGGAGTTTCTGTTTACAAAATCCAGGAATCACTGTGTCTGTTTGGTGTCATATAGGATTCCCAGTCAAGAGTGGGGTAATTAACTCACTCCCTCAAGCAGAGTTCTTTTGAGTGTTTACCTTTAACTCCCAGTGGGTGTGACTTGAGCCTTTAAAAAAATGAAGTTAGCATCTTACAGTTCTAACAAATACTCATTAACAGAGGTCAAATATCAACGTAGTTGTGTTTGCCATCATGTATGCTTCAAGATAAAACATTCTGATACCTTGTATGCAGCAAGATTTTGGAATTATTAATGCAGATATGAACAAACAATATTCGATGGCTAGAGGCACAGTAGGAGGTAACTCCAGAAACGCCTGGAGGTGCACTTGGCTGTAAAAGTCGCCCATGAATGTGGTATTGGGTAGGATGGTGGGTGTTTCCAATAAGTTTAAATACATGTATGGGTTTCCTGGGTCATAGAGTGGGACCTATAGCTTGAATGGAAGTGGTATTGGATTTTGCCCATAGTGATTTGAACATGGAGCAGCTCCACTGCATTCTCCTGTTTAACCAGCCTTGAGGTCAATTTATTTTTTATGTAAATCGAGACACCTCCACCTTTAGTCCCTGTCTGTGTAGTAGCTAGTCTAAATGTGTGGAAGGCATTATAACTTTGCACTGTTGGTCCGTGGCTTTAAACCATGTCTCATTAACCACACAGACATCAGCATATTCTAGGGTGAAGAGAGCTTCTAGGGAGTGGAGATGTTTATTTAGACTCCTAGCAGTGAGCAGGAATACCTTTGTTGGATATTGTAACTAACTGTCCATTAACTGGCCTTCCCACAGCTTAACAAATGAACATGCACAATGCTTCCTTGACTTTATCATTATGAATGCGCTAACCCAAATAATACCCTTTTCCACCAGAGGATGCAACATACTGTATCTCATCTGCACAACATGGCTTTTATTTGTCCCCCACTCATTGTCAAACCCTCAGTGGTAAAATCAGATCACTTTTCTGTAATATTTACATTATGGTCCCAGTATAGGTTACTATTCAACCCAACTGCCCTTAAAAACTCCTCCAAGGTCAGCTTTTTTCTGCTTACTGCTCACCTGAAATGCTTCAACAGTCCCACAGCTGTTGTTGGCCCTATCACAATTAATGCAGTATATACCCCAAGTTTATATTTATGTCTCATTCCTTGCGTATACACTTATGTTCCTGCTTGCCATGAATACAGTGCCATGTAACTCCTCTAGTAGAAGTCAACCATAAAGAACTCATAGCCTTGAAGAAAAGAACAAAATCTCAGCTTGAAATAATCAACCTCAAAAGGGTTAATAAATACCTAAAGAGTAAGCTCAAATCCTACAAAGCTAATTATGAACTAAAGTCAGAAAAGGAAAACCACACAGCATTCCTTAAGTACATAAAGAAACTCAGGAATATTACCAAGCATTGCACTGAACTTATGTCTGAGGGTATCAGCCACACAGACGTTGAGGCAGTAGGTTATATCCTAGCTAATAAATTCACCAATAACATCTACCCCACTGCCTCCACATTTATCATTACAAAGTATAAGATACTTATACCCACATACCCCCCAAGAAATCATGTCTAAACATATACTATAAGCACATGTCAGGGACAACAGCACCATTTCTATGGGTCCAGACAATGTACTGAACTGGTTCCTTGTCAGTATGAAACACCTCCTGTTATGATCTGCAGTCTCTCCACTAGAATTGTTCCAGAAGCCTGGCTAACTGCTTTAGTAGTGCCCCTCCATAATGCAGGCTCTACCGTGAACTCTAGCAGCTATAGACCTATCAGACTTATTGTGAAGTCCCCTCTCAGGGCCAGTAATCAAGAAGCCTGAATCCTCACCACTGACACTAGGGATGGACATTCACTTGGCACAAAAATAGATGCACACCGTATTTCCAGATACAGCTCTCTGCATCAAGCACAATTTCCCTTAAGCGCACACAGGGAATTCACTCAGTCCGGGCTCTGGATTTCTCTTTCTGTTTACCTACAGGTCCCCAGGAAGATTCCCCACTGGTACAGCTATAAAGTTGAGTCCCCAGATGAGTATCCAAGCCAAATCCTCCAGCACCCTCTCTGTGAAACCAGCGCTTCATGTCCCTATTCCAAGCAGCTGACACACACACACACACACACACACACACACACACACACACACACACACACACACACACACACACACACACACACACACACACACACACACACACACATCTGGGAAAGGCTGATAGAGATTTACTAGCTAAACCCCCTTCTGCCCAGACAATAAGATAGTTACTGCCACCAGACACTCCAAAGCCAGCTATCCAAAGGGTCTTACAAGGGTACGCAATTATACCGAGTGCAATTAATACTATACAAATGGTAGAATGACCAATGCAGTAAGGCTTTTAGGAATGGCCACAAAGTCGCCAAATAGATATGAGTACTCTCAATGGTTAAAATACTCTCTAAAGGAGCAGCTACAATGAAAAGTTTAAATACATTTAATAATAAACAATAAAAGAACATGAAAATATCTATTTACAATAAAAAAACAGAGTTTCAGTCACATGAAAAATAGTACTTAACTAATCTCACTGTATTTCCTGACTGATCTAAAGAATTACTCTTCTATGGCCACTTACTAGTGCAAGGCAAGGTGAAGTAGGTGAGGAGTCCTTCTTTGTCACGTTCCAAAAACAGAGTGCCCTTCAGTTTCACTGCTCCAGGGTAGCTCCCTCCCTGAATTAGCTACCTCACCAGCCCTGGCTTCAGGTGTGGGGACTGTCTGGGTCTCCACCAGGCTACCAGACCCACATGCCTGCCTCAAGCCTGACTACATGTAACTGCATCCAAACAAAGGTACTGCATTATCAAAATCATTCCCTATCAAGACATCTGCAGGGATATCCTCAAACACACCTACTTGCTTGCTTCTTTTTCCTCACCCCCAGTCAATGTGAACCCTAGCCAGAGGCATTTGGAATGGGGTCACTCCTAAAGCTCTGACTGAGTTTTATCTCAGAGGCTGTCTCTCTCTTAGCAGTGGCCGGTTTTCCATCCACTAAGATCAGATATACGCTCTGGTGATAGTTTGGTACCCCTGTTGTGTCCAGACAACTTACCACTGGCATACTGTTATTCCCACTTGCTGTTTCCCCTACCTTTTGTTCCCCATCTTGCTTCTTTGGACATCTATGTAATACATGACCCCACTGGTTACATTTAAAACATTTAACCCTTGATCCTGTCCATGTACCAGAACTAGTGGCTTCTCCTCTTACTGGGTATCTCCTTCTTGTGCAGTGATGCCCTGCTTGCTAAGTAGAAATTCACTTTCTCCCCAGTTCATCTGCACAGTTACACTCACAGTCTTTCAACAAGAGTCTAATGTCCTCAGGCAAAGTGCTAAGTGCTTGTTCCCTCACAAAAAGGTCTTCCACCCCTTCAAAAGTGGCAACCTGACACCCAGTCACCCCCTATGAAAATAAGTGCTTAACTTAGCAATATAATCACACAATTAAACCTGTTCATAGGTTCATAGGTAGGTATTAGGTAATCCGGCCCAAGGGCCTATGTAAGTCTAGCCAACAAAGTTCCCTGGCTTATGCCACCCAAGAAAGTTATTTTACTGTGCTCCTGTCGAGCAGAGCCACAGAAGTGATCCCTGGGGTAAATGTCTTGCATCTATATCTTGCATCTATGCTTGCAAAACATTTTTTCTGTAAGCTTTAGGTGTTAACTTAAAGCATTCTAGTAAACATTGCTTTACTCTATCATAATGCAAATAATCAGTATTAGACAATTTAGACACAGCAGTTAAAGCTTTACCATGGAGTAGGGGGGAGTCAGGATCCATGCCCAGAGCCCTTGGTCAACATTATACTGTTTAAATACTCTTTCAAATATATGAATAAAAAAATTATCACCCTCTATAAATTGTGGAAAAAATGCACTGATATTTATTGCTTCTGGTGTTCGGTTATTCCCTTTCCCATTACTTCCATGATCCTGGTGAAGAGTCAGCACCTCCCTCTCATGTTGACGCTGCTTCTCATTTTCTTCAGCCTCCAAATGCTGTGGTATCTCATTTTCTTCAACCTCCAAACACTGCAGTCTCTCTGTTGACTATATTTCCAAACATTTGGTCTCCAGTTCATGTCTCTTTAACTCCAGATGGGTTTTAAAGTCCTCTGAGGAAAAGGTGAGCTGTCCTGTTTCTGAGGGCTGTAAATTCCTATTACCAGACTGGTTATCCTCCTGTTTGCTAGTGTGAGCTGCGACTAAGGCGGATATAATTTCCTCTTTAGTCAGGTTGGCATGCACCAGTCCTTTGGCTTCTCACAAATTGGCCAAATGGTTCTTTGTCAGCTTGCCATAATCTTCTGCTAACATCTTTGCCTGCTTTCCCTGACTAAACAAAACTAACAAAAAATAAATAAAGCCTGTTGTGAAAATGAAACTCTGTATGTTTACCTTGTGGCTGCTGAGAATTCCCATATACACCTTCAGTGACAACTGCCTACAGGCTAAAGAAATTCAATTAATATCCCACCACTGCTCAGCAATATGTGATGTCCCCACTCTGGACAAGTAATCAAGGAGCCTGAATCTTCACCACTGACACTGGAGAGGGACATTCACTTGGAACAAGAATAGATACACACAGTATTTCCAGTTACAGCTCTCGGCATAAAGCACAATTTACTTTAAGAGCACACAGGGAACACACTGAGTCTGGGGTCTGGATTTGTCTTTGTCTCCCTCCAGGTCCCCAGTCAGACTCCCCACTGGCACAGCTATAGAGTTGATTCCCCAGCTGAGTGTCCAAGCCAAGTTCTCCAGCACCCTCTCTGTAAAACCAATGACTCATGCCCCTGCTCCAAGCAAAACGCACATACACACACACACACACACATACACACACACACACACACACACTTTGAGATTTGATTTTCGCACACACACACACACACACACACACACACACACACACACACACACACACACACACACACACACACACACACACACTTATGTAGGGAATGGCTGGCACACATTTACCAGCTGTGCCCCCTTCTGCCCAGACTATAAGGTAGTTACTGCTACCACACTCCAAAGCCAATTACTATAAAGCTCTTACAAGGGTACCCAATTATACTGAGTGAAATTAATATTAATATAAATGGTACTGTTTTGACCAATGCAGAAAGGCTTTCAGGAGTGGCCACAGAGTCACCAAATAGATATGGCTACTCTCAAAGGTTAAAATATCCTATAAAGGACCAGCCACAATAAAAAGTTTAATATATTTAATAATAAAATGTTTATTTATTTTACATTTGTTTACCAGGAGAGTCCGACAGGGCAAGAAGGCCATTTTCAGTGGAGGCCCAGGGAGAAAAGCTCGATTAAGATACAAACAGTAGACTTAAAAACAATACATATAAAAAGCTAGAGTATAAACTAGTAACATGGATATGGCTGTTATCAATACTTTACATTACTATTTCAATTGAAATAAAATAAAGAAAAACAAATACCTGCTCAGCTATGGATCAGTGATACCACTTTATTCACAATAAAAACAAGTAAAAGCAAATAAAAAGCACATGAACTAAGCTCTTTCACCCATTATAGGGCTTCTTCAGAGTCAACATGTTAGACATTCATCTTTTATTTCCTGTGCAGCATGACATCATATCCTGAGAAAACACTCCCTAGAAAAATATGTTCTTAAAAATCTCATCTAACTAACGTATATACATGAAATTCACTATCCAACTAACAATTAATGAAAAATGAAAAGCCATCACAGACTCTGCAACTCTCTTTTACCGTAGTGTAATAAAAAAAACACTATTTTATGTGGTATAAAGTGACTCTTATGAATAAAGTTCGAAGTGGAAATCTTCCAAAATGGAGATGATGTGTCATTAATTGATTTTAACATCAGAGCTTTATTAAGATCTGAAAAACTGGATTTGTTTATTTTTTCAATATAACTCCATAAAGAATCTTCTGAAATTTGTGCTTCTACTCTTAGTATTTTATATGTCTTGGATAATGAAAAACCCATCTTGTAGTTTGAGTTATTTAGTTCACAAAATAGACTGATTATCTTTGGTTATAGTGAAATATTGAGCATTTGATTTGATTTGAATTCATTGGAAAAATATTCTCTAAACATTTGAATATTTAACCAATTGTTTTGAGTTATATTATATCTAGCTGTGAGCCTATTAATTTCATGGATATTGTTAGTACCAAGGAATTGGTACCAGAATATCAGACCATTTTCTTTCATCTCAGTTATTTTCTTTATATTAAATTAATCTAAGCATTTTCCAGTAAATGCTATTGGGAATACTAAAAAAAGTAAATGTTTCTCTTGTAATTCTTGTTCATTAACTTTTTGAAATTATTTAATATGTATGCATTACAATGTGGGTATTTTCCCATTTTGTTTTCTTTATATACTATATTTTTTACTACTAGAAACAGGTTAGCATTCTCTGTAAACATATCATTATTTATTGTTTCATTAAGATTTGACAATAAAATAGATTTGTGTAGTTTTTTCCAGCTTGAAGTATAATTAGAACTTAACCATTGACTTATAATATTGAGGATAGTTGATTCAGCATAAAGTTTTAGGTCTGGAAATGCAATGCCTCCTTTTTCCCATTCTCTGCAGTGCCAATCATATCTTATTCTTGGTTTCTGTGGGTGCCATAGGAATTTAATTAGAAGGGAGTTAAGTTGTTTTAATACTTTTTTAGATGGACTAAAGATTATAGTGTTAAACAGGAATAGAATTTTTGGTAGAATGCACATTTTTATTAATGATAACTTTTCTTCCATAGTGAAGAATAGTTTTTCCCATTTAATTAAATATTCTTTGACACTTGTTATAATGTTATTATAGTTTGTATGTATGATAGTTTCCCAATTAGTTTGTATGTGTATTCCTAAGTATTTAAGGGAATCATTTTCCAGTTAAATTTATTGTGTTTTTCCAGTGTTGTACTATTTTTTTTTGGTTTAGCAGTATAGTTTTGGTCTTGTTGCTGTTAAATTTTAATCCCAATATTTCTTCAAAGTTTTTAATGCTTTTATGATATAGTCTATTGAAGAGTCTATATTTCCAATAGTTAACAAACTGTCATCCACAAAGAGTTGTATTTTAGAGTTGTAGGAAGAATTTACAAAAAAGTTAATAATTTTAGTGTCATTTCTTATGCAATTAGCTAAAGGTTCCATTGATAGTGCAAACAATAGGGGTGAAAGTGGACAACCTTGTCTAGTTCCTTTTAGTATTCTGATACAATTAGATAAGAAAGCACCAATTTTGATATAAGAGAACAAGTTTGTATATAGGTTATTTAAAAGCTTTATAAAGTCAGAGAAGAAGTTAAATATTTCTAATACTTTATATAAGTATGGCCAAGATATAGAATCAAAGGCTTTGTCTAGGTCTAAGCTAATAATAGATAGTTATTTTTTTGTTTGTTTGCTATGTCTATTAAGGATAAATGTTTGATAACATTATCTTGCACTTTTCTATTTAGAATAAATCCTGTTTGGTCTTCGTCTATTAGTTTTGGAATGATTTGATTTAGCCTTTTAGCATGAATTGAGCTGAAGATTTTATAGTCTACATTTAACAAGGAGATGGGATGATAGGATGTTACCAGTTTGGAGTCTTTATCCTACTTTAGAATAGGTGAAATTATGGCAAATTTCCATGAAGGAAAAAGGTTTTCACACTTTCTAAATTCTTCAAATGCAGCTGCTAAAAATTTTATAGAGTCATCAGGAAGAAGTTTGTAAAATTCTCCTATAATTCCATCTATTCCTGGAGCCTTATTATTTTTAAGATTTTTGATATTTTCCTTTAGTTCATTTAGAGAAACTGGCTTCATCAATTTGACGTTTTGTTCAATTGTAACTTTTTTACTAATGTTTTCATTCAGAAATTTATCTTTCCGGGTATTATTGTCTGAGTCTAAACTAGCATTATTTATTGTTTCATAATATGTTTTAAATGTTAATAAAATTTCTTTTAGGTCTGTCACTTGTCTAGGTTTATTTCTAGTGGTGTCATTTATTTCTTTTATATAACTTGCATTCAATAAGTTTTTTGATTTGACTGCTAGTCTATGTAAATTCTTTGGGTTTGTGGAATAAGTTTGTAGTTTATATCTTTCTAAGTTTATTGCCACTTTATGATTCAAAATTTCTACATATTTGGTATTTAATGCTTTTAATTCAGTGTTCCTGCTAATCTCCTTGCTGCTTAACATCTTTCTTAAGGAGTCAATTTTTTGATTGTAATGTCAAGAGTTCAACATCCCATTGTTTCCCTTTATTTAAATACCAGTTTTTAATTTTGCCATACAAGTATGACTTTAATGAGCCCCAGACTATAGTTTTAGAAGTCTCATTATTGTCGTTAATAGTTATGAATGTTTCAACTTCATTTAAAAACCATTCTTTAAAATCATTAAGTTTAACGATGTATGCAGGTAATCTTTGCCAGTTTATCAGATCTTTTGGAGTGATGTTAACTTTAACTATAATAGCATTGTGGTCTGATAGTGGGCAGGAAATAATTAGTACCTCATGTACTTTAGAGATTAGGTTATTTGTAATTAAGACTTTATCAATTGCTGTTTGTGTTCCATATCTAAATGAGTAGTGTGTATAGTTTAATGATTGTGGTTCTTTTATATCATATATGTATTTTAGGTTTAATGAAACAATGAGATTCTTTAGTTTTTAGCTGGGGCTGACATTTTAAAGTTGTCTTTCTTTGTAGTGTCCTTTTTTGTAAGTATACAGTTGAAGTCACCAGCACATATTATATCTCCTTTACTTATGACTGTTATTAATTCTACATATTTATTAGCTGTTTCAACCCCAAGTATCCAATATGTGTTTGCTAAGGTGATATACATTTTCTTTATCTTTAATACTACTAGACACAACATTCCATTTCTCTTTGAAAATGTGTCTACTATTTTAGGTATTGGTAAATTTTTGTTCCACAAAATTATAGTGCCTCTTCTCTTTGCTTGAAAATGGGATTCCGCAAGTATTGTATAACCATTGAAAGATAATTTATCTAGATCTTTTTTAATAGGATGTGTTTCTTGTAAAAATAATATATTGACTTTGTTCATTTTCAAGTATTTGGATAGACTTCTTCTCTTTATGGGGTTGTTAAGCCATTAACATTTAAGGATAAGCATTTATAACAAAACATTCTTAGATGTACATTTAAAATTCTTGTAAGTTGTTGTGGGCAAATATTTGGTATAATATATTTCTAATAAAGCAAATAAAATGATATACAATCCTAAACATGGAATAAAATATTCCTGGTTTGATGAACTAGTTATCTGAACCACCATCTGCACGTTTGTAATACCCTTTCACTATCCAACAATGTGCTTCTGCCCGTGTTAAGTATACAGATTACCTATGTGTCTAGATCTCTTTAATAATTTAATTTATAATTTATGATTCAGATCTAGTAATCCAAAGTTTAATATATATTGATATATCTGAAAGAATATATAAGAGGTGTTATGTGTTGATTTTTTTAAATAAAATTATTTATCTTTATCAGTCCAAGAAATAAACTAACATAATATCTCTACTTCTAATTACATTTATTTTAACAAGAAACTAAGCTGTGTTATTTACATTGAGAATATCCTTCTAATTTTATCTTGAATTATATGTACAAAGTAGCAATTTGTTATTATATCTAAGATCCCTTATTCTTTTCTTTTCCTTTTCCCTTAATTTTTCTTTTTTCCTTTCCCCTTCTGTTTTCTTTTCTTTCCTCCCTTTTCTTTCTTTTCCTTTTCCCTCCTTTCTCCACCCCTTCCCAACCCCTCCTCTACCAGAACATTTCTCTTCTTTCTTTTTCTCCCCCTTTCACCTCATCTATAGAAAAATAAATGATCTACTTTATTGACTAATCTACTATTTATTGCTGGTATTTAACTCTTTTTATATCTTTTTTCCTTCTCCTTTCTCACTTCTCTCTCCACTTTACCTCTCTTTATGGTGTCTAGTCTTCTTCTACTGAATTATTCATATAGCTGCATTTTATTTATATCAATGTTTACCATTTTTTATTTGATAGGCATTCTTATTTACTGAAGCTTAATGAATATAAATATGCAGATATATTTTCTTATTTGGCTTATCAAAGCAGTCTTTTAAATTGGATATATTACCAATCTAGTAGTGTTGTTGCCTCACAGCAAGAGGTTCTCCTGTTTGATTCACGGCTGTAGTGCCTTCTGTGTGGAGTCTGCATGTCCTCCCCATGGTTGAGTGGCCTCCAAATGACATGCGTGAATGGGCGTGTCTTCACTGAAGGTTGGGCATCGGGCTGGCAACTCGGCACCATAAAAAAAGTCTACTGCCAATCATTAGAGGACCGGAGTTCCGCTGTGGTGACCCCTAACCGGGAAAAGCTGAAAAGACCAACAACAACCAATCTAGACACATAAATGTGATACTTTACATATTAAATTTACAAGGTATCAATTATGTTTGGTACATTTTAAGACAATTCAAATATTAATATTGTACTCGTAACTGATCTATTGCGTACAAGGATATCCTTCACATCAAATTTATAAACATCTATACAGTACTTTTGATTTCTCTTTCAAATATTATTCTAAGTACATGAGGAGTTATATTAAGTCTGCATCTAGAGTTTACTATAAATTGTGCTTTCAATTTTAGAAGATAGTCATATCTATAAATATGAGTATGACAGAAGCAGGCAACAGCAAAAAAAAAAAAAAAAAAAACTATAAACATAATATCTGTTTGAACTTTTTGTCAAATGGTTAAACCAGTTAATATTATAACTCTTAAACATATCTACGTCACATATGAACCAACTAATGAATACATATTAGTATCCTGAACACCATGGGTTTCATTTTACCCTCAATAAAAGCATCTGTTTTATACTAAGCCTTTAGGAATGCAGATTTTACACTTATAAGCTTTCAAATTTTGTGAGGAAGAAACAGACAGCATGCTAATATTCTACCATCTCTGTCTAAATAGCATATTTAAACATATCATTGCAGTTTGTGTAATCATTTGAAAATGACAATCCTTAGTTATTTCAGCAAAACGAGTGGCTACATACCCATATATTTTTCTATAACATTAGTTAGAGCTTTGTTTTGTATTTCAGATGCGCTTATATTTCATAATGTGATACCACTTTATTCACAATAAAAACAAGTAAAAGTAAATAAAAAACACTAAGCACTTTCACCCATTATAGGGCTTCTTCAGAGTCAACATGTTAAACATTCATCTTTTATTTCCTGTGCAGCATGACATCATATCCTGAGAAAACACCCCCTAGAAAAATTACGTTCTTAAAAATCTCATCTAACTAATGTATATACATGAAATTTACTCTGCAACTAATAATTAACGAAAAATGAAAAACCATCACAGACTCTGCAACTCTCTTTTACCGTAGTGTAATAAAAAACACTAGTAAAACATATACATACAGAATGAACATCTTAAAAAGTTGTAAGAACAAGTTTATGTCACTAGGTGGCATACTTGTTAGTTATATAACTGTTGCCCTTCTCTTTAGAATAGGCTTAAGTAATATGTAGTCACTGATCCCTGGGCTTATCTCCCCCTCACATAACCTTTCAAATGCAACCACCATTGAATTACTAGGGCAAATGAATGTGCTTTTTCTCTTTAGTCCTGATTGTTCCATCATGTGTGGTGTACCTCTTTCATCAAAGTACATTAAAAAATTTTAAAAGAAAGGATCTCAGAACATGTCCAGGACATTAGGAACAAAAAGTCTTGTCAGCTCCTTGTATATGCACAGTACACAATGCAAGAATATTAAAAAGTTCATGTTTTTCATTATCGACAAAGTGAAGGTTGATGAGAGGGTGGTGACCCTAAGCTAGAAGTAGAGATCAGAGAGGTTGAAAGGCCAATAAGATTAAATGCCCATAACAGCCCAGATGAGCAGGTATTTGTTTTCTTTTATTTTGTAACATTGTGGAAGTTTGGTATCCTGGTCAATTGAAATAAAGCAATATAATTAAAAACAATATGCATAAAAACTGAGGAGAGAACATTAAAATGGATGTAGCCATTATGCAATAATTTACATTTCAAATAGGTGGGTATTACATACAAATAAAAGAACATGAAAATATTAAATATCTATTTACAATAAATACTGCATTTTCAGTCACAGGAAAAAATTAAAATAACACAGCTTATAGATTTACACCAATACAGTTAAACAGTACTTAACTCATCTCATTATATTTTCCTGACTGATCTAAAGAATTGCTGTTCACTGGTCACTTACTAGAGCAAGGCAAGATGAAGTAGATTAGGTGAGTGGGCCTTCTTTGTCAGGTCCCGAAGCAGAGTGCCTTGAGACTTCAGTCTCATTTAGTACTAAAACATAATTTTTATGATGGATTACAGAATGACATCACATGCATCTGATCATCTGATTTGCTTTGCTAAGATCTGTTGCAGCTTCTGGAAGTCATAAAATCAGAAAACACTTCCACTCTTCCTACAGGAGCTAATAAACCATTCTCTGGCACAGACATTTTGTCTCTGGCTGCAGTCAGAACAGTAAAATACAATCTTTATGCCCAATATTTTGCCATACTAGCCTCCAAGAGACTTGTCACCAGTGATGCATCTTCGGGATTTATTCTAGGACCAATTCTAATTGGTATTTACTTCTCTGATATCAAAACTGACATTAAAGGCCTTTGTATGACCAAATTCATAGATAACTGTAAGCTTGGATGAAAACCTTGTACTTCATAAAACTGCTTACTAAGGGCACCGTCTTCTCTTGGTCCAGGCAGGTCATTATTCACCTCTACTCATATCTCATCAGGCCTCTGAATACAGTAGGCCATTTAGCATTTGTCTGTCCAAGCAACTAACCCAGCTTAAACCCAGCTGTTCCTCATCAAAAAAGTATCAGAAACAAGTAACTTAAGTTAGGTCATCCAAAAACATGTCTCTTCTCTATCTTCTACAGGTGGGTGCGTTAGCAACCTAATTCTTGCCTCCAAAGATGTAAGCTTTCCAGTCGTGCTTCATCTACCGCATATCCTTAAGACTAGTAGTAACAAAAGTAAATATCAAAGGACTTAAAGCTATATCACAGCATAAATAAGGCCTGTTGATATGGTAGATATCTCTCCCCAAAAAATCACCACCTCTGGAACAAACTCCCATTCTTTGTAAAGCAAAACACTTATCTCACTATCTTCAAATCTTTCTTAGATGAACAGATGGGAAACTGTGAATTTGTACCAAGTCCAGGATCCCTATTCTTTATGAACAGGGGGAACAAGTAGTTGCATGTACTGGTGGATCTGCAGTGGCTAAGCTCCAAATGATTTGACTGGTCCAAGCCTGTAGTTGTGGAATAGAGTGATAAAGTTCTGACTATAGCCCAGGTGACCTGAGTTTGAATAGCTTCTCAGGCATTTGATAGTGAAGGTAGGAAGAAGGAGAAGGAGGCAGGTGCTCAAGCCTGTTGCACACATGTGCAGTTTGATTTCCCTGGTGGAATCATGCAGTGCTGCCTGAAAAAGGGCATAGCAAAATAAATTTAAAATGGGTGGCGAAAGCCAAACACATTCTGGCTAGGCTTATAAATGCCCTAGGGCAGATAGCCTAGTATGAACCTATGAACCTATGAAGGCAATACATACAAAAAATGGAAAATATATAGAATATAAAAATGTATACTTATGTATATAATAACAGAACAGTACACATATATTTCTATATATGTTAATATATATGCATACATTCAATAGAACACCTTACTTATCTCGGGGTGGAGATACAGAAAATAGGGTTGAAAATTTGTAACTAAAATGGATTATTAAAATGAGGGGTAACTCAGGTAAGGGCTTAAATGACCAGATTTGTAACAAACCTTTAGATATGTAAGGTGCTCTATTGAATGTATGCATCTATATTAACAAATATAGAAATATATGTGTTCTGTTCTGTTATTATATACATAAGTATACATTTTTATATTCTATATATTTTCCATTTTTTGTATGTATTGCCTTATAAGCATTATCAGTCCAAATAATATCAAGTGTATTTTTATATGTATTTTATGTTAGGTTCATTTTATGTGCTGTAGCTTTAAATGCTTGAGTTCATATATTAATTGTATTATTGAAACTATGTTTTTATTGGATGTTCATTTTTCAAAAATGAAGTGCTATTAGGATTCTGTGTCTGATGAAGTGGCTTGGGTTGCCGTGAAAGCACTAACACAATAAAACTTTTTTATGCTACCTTCTGACTCTGGTTTGCAGTATCTGCTGTTATGGATTGTCATTTTTGCCATTGGTTTGGTGGTTTTATCTTCAGAAGCTGCATTTATTCCTTTAGTAGGACTTTGTTTCTTATATTTTTGGTTTGTAATGAGGAACTTTGCTTGACATAGATGGGTAGCTTGTTCCAGAGTATGGGAAGTCTCTGGGACAGGAATCTATCCCTCCAGCATGTCCTGTTTATTGTGGTGACAAGGTTTAGATTCCTAGAGCATGTAGCTCAGAGGGATTGGGATTTCTTTAGGTGTAGCAGGTCCAACAGCTCTGGGTTTGACATAGCTTTATATGTTAGGCAGAGGTCACCTCAGAGTAGGTGATATGCTACGGAGTAAAGCTAAAGTTTTTTGAGATGGTCAGTGTAGGGCATCGGTTTGAAGCCAGTAATTCTCTTTGTGAGGTACTTCTGTGGCCTTTCCAGGTGCTGCAGATGTCTTGTGAGGTACATTCCAAAAGAGGCATTGTACTCTATAGTAGGTCTAATGAGTGGCTGTACTGCTCAGACAAGCTCCACATAGGTTTACAGAGTGGTCCTAGCAGCAGGGAACTCAGAAAAGCGACTACCTTCTGGATTTAAGTATCTTTGCTTTTTTTCACTTGAAATAGCTTCTGTAGCTTACCTTGAACTAGCCTGAACTGTTTTTTAACTGATTGCTGCATTATTTTAAAATCTGCACTTAAAGTTACATTTTAGTCGAATTTGATCGAAAGTTTGCTTGTTTGTTTGTTTAATTTAACTGTGGAGGCTGCCCACTAAAGTGTGCTAGCCTGTGTAACTAATTTATCACTGTTTCTGCATTTTCTGTGTGTTTCTACCAAAAAAAAACAAAAAAATAATCCTTGCTTTCCCGCCTTCCTCGACTAGTTTAGACCAGTTTACAGGCATTGCTGTATTCTGGGCTGTGGTGTAGTTCCTGTGTTGTCCATTACCTTACTTGGATAGAAGGAAGTTTCTTTGCTCACCAGTGGGAGTGGGGAGCCTTGAGCAGCCTACCTGCCCTTGGGGGAAGTGACCTCAGCACAAGAAGCTGTAGTAATTGGTTGTTTGGGACCATTTCTAGCTCTTTCATAGTTCACTTTTTAAAATCCGCCTCTGGGCGGTTTTTTCTGGCTATACTGCTCAGACAAGCTCCACGTGGGTTTACAGAGTGGTCCTAGCAGCAGGGAACTCAGAAAAGCGACTACCTTCTGGATTTAAGTATCTTTGCTTTTTCACTTGAAATAGCTTCTGTAGCTTACCTTGAACTAGCCTGAACTGTTTTTTTAACTGATTGCTGCATTATTTTAAAATCTGCACTTAAAGTTACATTTTAGTCGAATTTGATCGAAAGTTTGCTTGTTTGTTTGTTTAATTTAACTGTGGAGGCTGCCCACTAAAGTGTGCTAGCCTGTGTAACTAATTTATCACTGTTTCTGCATTTTCTGTGTGTTTCTACCAAAAACAAAAACAAAAAATAATCCTTGTTTTCCCGCCTTCCTCGACTAGTTTAGACCAGTTTACAGGCATTGATGTATTCTGGGCTGTGGTGTAGTTCCTGTGTTGTCCATTAACTTACTTGGATAGAAGGAAGTTTCTTTGCTCACCAGTGGGAGTGGGGAGCCTTGAGCAGCCTACCTGTCCTTGGGGGAAGTGACCTCAGCACAAGAAGCTGTAGTAACTGGTTGTTTGGGACCATTTCTAGCTCTTTTGTAGTTCACTGTTTAAAATCCGCATTTGCACGGCTTTGCACGGTTGTGCGCATAGCGCAGCACCAGTTAAACTTTTTCTGGCTCCGCCAAGTGTGCTCTTCAAATTTTCCCTTAAGGAAGCTCTACTCTTAGTATAACCAGACTACTCACTGTATTATAAGCCTAGCACTTGTTCTCAATACTTCTCTACTAAGTAAGCACTCTCGTACTAAGTAAAGCACTACATCTACTTACCACACCTGTGAATATCCACTTCCCTTAATGGTATACCACTCCCTTATACTGTTCTAGCATGTCGAGTGGTAGATTACTGGTGTCGTCTCCAGTTCAGCTGGTCAACCTGGGTATCTTGAGACAATGCTACAATTGTCTCATGTACACAGACAACCCTCTCCTCCTCCCAACAAACACAAATACATGTGAGAGATGCAACTATATAGTTAAACTGGAGGCTAAACTCTCTCAACTCAGGGCTGGCATGACCAGACAGGAGGAGATGGCAACCACACACACAACAATCCCAGTCCCACATAGACCTACCACAACTGCAAACCAAACACATAAAAACACAAAGACATACTCGGAGGCTCTAATAAAAAACTAACCAAAACAACAGAGGCTCCCAAAGCAGACATCCAAAAATCCACCACCTCAAAACAAAACACATGCAACACATACTTCAATAAATCAGTGTGTCGACCAATCGCAGCCCTTAAGGCCAAACACCTTGCCTGATACACTAGTAATAGGTGACTCCATAGTCAGACACACTGATGTCCCACTGACCAGGCTGAACAAGGAGAAGGTGACTGTGAGCTGTCTATCGGGAGCTAGGAGGATCCACCACATAACACACGTGCTCAGGTCACTCCAAAGCAAGTACAAATACGACTCCGTCATTGTCCATGCTGGTGTGAATGACCTGAGACGTACCTCCCTGGACTACATGAAAAGAGACATAGAGGAGCTCTCCGATTATGTAGCCCAGGCTGGTATGAACCTGACCCTGAGCAGCATCTTGCCCTCACCAAGAATGATACCACAATACAAAGACAAGATGATCAGTTTTAACAATTGGCTCAAGTACTGGTGTCATTCTAAGGGGATCCAATGTCTGTCTGCCTGGGATGATATGTTGGACAAGCCTCGCTGCTTCGCAAGGGATGGCTTACACCTGTCACCACTGGGCTTACGGATATTGGCTAAGGCTCTTGCCACCCCCACCTCCTTAGAAAACAAAAATGGAAAAAAACTAAGGGTAATGCTGCTCAACGCCAGAAGTCTAAATCTCAAGATGCAGGCACTTGATGCACTCCTCAGCATGGAGAACATCGACGTCTGTGCAGTAACTGAAACCTGGTTCAAGGCTCCTGAGAGCACCCCAGTGCTACCAGGCTATACCTCGTATCATGCTTTTCGGCCCCAAAACCTGGGCCGAACCACAAAGGGAGGGGGAGTGTTCATATTCATAAAGGACACCCACACCTCCAGGTTATTAGCAACACATGAAGCATCAGAGACCATACAGGTGCAACTAACCATAGGCAAAACTGCTATACAACTGGTAGCATGTTACAGACCACCCTCCCAATCTCAAGAACCCCACTCAGCCTTCCTGAAGACATTGGAGGATATGAATGTATCACAAAATACCATCATACTGGGAGACTTCAACTACCCAAACATAGATTGGGTACATTATTCTAGCTCTAATACCCTAGCCCACAGGTTCCTGGAATTCATAAATTCAAATGCACTGGAACAACTAGTCACCTCTCCCACTAGGGGAGATAATATACTAGACCTGATCATCACAAACATGGGGACAAAATGCTCCACACCGGAAGTATACCCCTCACTAGTGAGATCTGACCACAAACTAATCACCCTGGATATACACATCCCACCTCCACCCCCAGCACAAAAGACCACAGTGAAAAACTTCTCAAAAGCAGACCTCACTCTTCTTAAAACTGAGATGGTATCCTTTAAGCCCACTGTGCCAGTGGATACCACATCCCACAATGCCGAATCCTTCACAAATGCTTTCTATGGACATCTCCAAGAATGCATGGATCATGCAATCCCAAACAAATCGAAGTCCCTCTCCACCAAATGTAAGCGTCCTGTCTGGTGGACCTCAGTCATAAACAAATTGTATAATAAAAGAAGGAAGCTACTGCACGTCAGAGCGAAATCCCATGAAGGGAAGACATCTCTGATCAACATTAGCAGAAAACTACTAGCTATGGAAAGAATCATTATGGAACTCATAAACAGAGACATAGGGGACCTACAGACACTTGACCCCACCCAGTTCGGCTTTGTAAAGGGCAGATCCTGCCTTTTAAACCTGGTTGACTTTTTCGAAACAGTCACTAGAGCCATTGATGAGGGCAAAGCAGTCCATACAGCATACCTGGACTTGGCTAAGGCCTTCGACACAATACCCCACTCAGGCATCATAGATAAGCTAAACAGCTTAAAAGTAAACCCTTATGTCACTAGATGGGTTGCAAACTGGCTAAAGGACAGAACCCATAAAGTTAAAATCACTGGAGCAATGTCAGACTCAAAGCCAGTCACAAGTGGTGTCCCACAGGGATCTGTCCTGGGACCCCTCTTGTTCGGCATTTATTTCTCAGATGTTAAAGCAAACATGGGAGGGCTGTGGCTGAAAAAGTTCGCAGCCGACTGCAAATTAGGCGCCATAGTTGATAGACCAGCAGACACACACATCCTACAAAAGGGCCTCACAGAAACAGACAACTGGTGCCGTAGTCACGACCTTAAACTAAATGCCAAAAAATGTATAGTCATCCCCTTTGGAAAAAACAAACTACCCACAAATTATCACATAGACAGCAACCCACTGAGTACGGAAAAAGTAATCAGAGACCTAGGGACCCAAGTAGACAGCGACCTCTCATTTGACGCCCACATTGCCAAAGTGGTTAGAAAAACATTCTACCTTGCACACCTCATCATGAAGGGATTCACATCCAGATCCAAGGATGTCATTGTACCCCTATATTCCTCCCTCATCAGACCCATGATTGAGTACAATGCCCCATTTGGTATGTACCTCACCCGGCATTTGCAATAGCTGGAGAGACCACAAAAGTACCTCACCAAAAGGATCAAGGGTCTCCAACATATGTCTTATTCTGCCAGACTAAAGAAACTTCAGCTCTATTCAGTAGCATACTGCCTGCACAGAGGTGATCTCTGCCTGACGTACAAGGCCATGTCCAATCAGGATCTGATGGACATGCTCCACCTCAAAAAATCCAAATCCATTAGGACCACGAGAGCTAAAGACTTAAACCTCGGCACAAGTATGAATAGGACATGCTGGAGGGATAGATTCATAACCCAGAGGCTTCCCATGCTTTGGAACAGGATCCCAGTTCATATTAGGCAGAGCCCCTCACTGACTCTCTTCAAGAGAAATCTTGATGAGTGGATGGGAGATCATAAGTTTACCCCAGGGGTCACATCTGTGTCACTGCTAGACAGGGGCACAGTAAACTAATTCTTTTATATAAGGGGACCTTCATTGTGTCACTACTAGACAGAGGCACAGTATTCTAGATTTATTCTGTACATTTTTGTACCATTTCATGGGGTGGCAAAAGCCACATCACTATGGCTAGGCTTACAAATGCCCCAGGGCAGATAGCCTAGTACTATACTATGAAACTATGAAACTATGAGTAGAGGGGAACAATGATCTCTTTTTTCCTGGATGAGAACCCTTTTGTGATGAGGTGTACCATGTTGAAGGATTTCCTGACTACTGTGGCGATGTGATTATCAAAGGAGAGACTACTGTCCACCTGGGTCCCAAGGTCTCCTATCACACATTCGGCATTAAGTAGACTGCCGCATATGTGGTAGCTCATTGGTACAGAGTTTTTACCAAAGGGGATGACAATGCACTTTTTGGCATTGAGCTTGAGGCCATGGCTCTGACACCAGGCATCTGTCTCAGTGAGGTCCTTCTGTAGGATGTCCACATCATTTGGGGACTCAACTATGTCTCCTAGTTTGCAGTCATCTGTGAACTTCATTTGCTAAAGGCCTTCTGTGTTAGCCTGTACTTCAGAGAAGTAGATACCAAACAGGGGTGGTCCCAGGACTGAACCCTGTGGTACTCCACTTGTCACTGGTTTGAAGTCAGATTTGGAGTCTGCAACATTTACAGTGTGGGTTCTGTCAGTGAGCCAGTTAGCAACCCATCTTGTGACGTAGGGATTTATACCTGGTTTAGTGAGTTTAGCTATAATTCCAGAATGGGGGATGGTGTCAAAAGCCTTGGCGAGGTCAAGATAGGCTGTATGAACCACCTTACCCTTGTCTATGCCTTTGGTGACTGCCTCAAAGAAGTCTATCAGGTTCAGGAGGCATGATCTGCCTTTCACAAACCCAAACTGGGTGGGGTCCAGAGTTTGGAAGTTATTGATGTCTTTGTTTATGAGCTCCATGATGATACATTCCATGGCCTTGCAAGCAAGGCTCGTCAGGCTAATAGGGCGATAGTTCCTGGGATCAGTGGTGGCTCCCCCTTTGTGGAGTGGGATAACTGTTGCTGTGTGCCATTCAGTGGGCACAAAGCCTCATGTGAGGCTATGATTGAACATGGTGCTTAGGTGGGGAGCCAGTTCATTCTGAAGTTCATGTAAAATGCAGCCTGGGATGTTGTTCGGTCCCATGGATGCTGTGTTTTTGGCTTTAGAGAGTGCAGCTTTTACCTGTGTGGTTGTGATTACAGGCACTCTGCATTCTTTCTCTTTAGATATGGGCCCTTTATGGGGTGGGGTAAAGTTAGCACTGAACCTATCTGCCAGGATGTTGGCAATATCGTTTGATTCTGTAATTTTCGTACCATTGTGCTGTAACTCAGAGCAGATCTGGGTATTGCCATTGAGATTCTTGACATAGCTATAGAGTGCTTTGTGGTCATCCTTAGAATCAGTGGGGATTTTGTTTTCATAGTTAGCTTTGTAGGATCTTATAAGGGATCTCAGCTTCTTACTGAGGCTGACCAGGGAGCTCCTCCACTCATGGGATTTTACTCTCTTTTGCAACAGTTTCTTCCTTCTGTTGTAGAATCTGTTTATGGCAGGGGACCACCAGATTGGCTTACTTTTTTTGGAGGATAGCATCTTTGTTCAGTTTGGGATAGCATGATCCATGCACTCTTGTAAGTGCTTATAGAGTGCCTTTATGTAGGATTCATCAGTCGTAACTGTATTGTCCATCTGCATGAAGTTGACTTTGGAGAAATTTTTTACCATGGTTTCCTTAATGGGAGGTGGGGGCAGGATGTGGATATCTAGGGTGATTAGCTTATGGCTGGATCGAACCAACGAGGAGTTGATTTCACGTGTGGAACACCAGTCACTCATGTTGGTAATGACTAGGTCTAGGATATTGGTGCCCCTGGTAGGAGTGGGGATAAATTGCTCCAGGACTTTGGAATTTATGAATTCCAGAAAGCGTTGAGCGAAGGAGTTGGTACATGAGTAGTTTTCCCAGTTAATGGTGGGGTAGTTTAAATTGCCCATTATTAAGGTGTTTGGTTGAACCCTAATATTTTGCAGTATATCAAGAAAAGAGGAGTGGGAATCCTGGGGCATGGTGGGGGATCTGTAGCAAGCTACAATTTGAATTGCAGTTTTGCCCAGAGTTGGGTGCACTTGGATAATCTCAGATGCATTATGCTGAGCAACTAGCCTGGAGGTGTGGCTATCCTTAATGAATATGGAAACACCTCTGCCTTTGGTGTTCTTGTCCAGGTTAGAGGGCTGAAAAGTGTGGTATGAGTTATACCCTGGTAATGCAGGGGTGCTCTCGGATCCTTGAACCAGGTCTCAATCACTGCACAGATATCGATGTTCTCCATTTTAAGGAGTGCCTTGATGGAGTGCATTTTGAGCACTGAGTAGCATTACCCTCAGTTTTTGCTTGCCTGTTCTTGTTACAGTGGTGAATTTGTCATTTAAACCTTGCCTAAAAAGGCACTATAGGGGCGGCAAGAGCCTTAGCCAGTATCCGGAATCCCAGGGGTGACAGGTGCAGGCCATCTCTGGCAAAGCATCATGGTCTGTTGACCATGTTGTCCCAGGCAGACAGATACTGGATCCCCTTAGAATGACACCAGAAGCTTAGCCAATTGTTGAAGTCAACCATTTTGTCCTTGTACTACGGTATCATTCTGGGCAATGGCAGGATGCTACTCAGGGCTTAGGGTCATACCTACCTGGGCTACAAGATTGGACAGCTCTTCCATGTCTCTTTTCATGTAGTCCAGGGAGGTACACCTCAGGTCGTTCACACCAACATGGACAATGACAGAGTCATATTTGTACTTGTCATGGAGTGACCTGAGTGCGTGGGTTATGTGGTGGATTCTGACACCCGACAGGCAGCTGACAGTAACCTTCTCCTTGTTTAGCCTGGTGAGTGGGACGTCAGTGTGCCTGACTATAGAGTCATCTATGACTAGTATGTTGGGTACATTGTTTTGCCTTATGGGCTGTGGCAGAGTGGCACCCTGAGTCTGTGGGCTATGTGTCATTTGGGTTGTGTTGGGGGTGGAGGTTGCTTGTGTTTCTGCTTTGGAGGTCTCTGTTGCTTGAGAAGGTTATTATTGCCTCCATGAATGTTATTGTGTTTCTATGTGCAGACTTCGTGGTGTAGGTTTAGTGGGACTATGTGATGAGTGTGGTGTGGTGCAAGTGTTTACCTTCTCCTCCTGACTGTCAAGTTCAGTCTTGGTTGGAGAGAGCTTTACCTCCAGTTTGGCTAGATAAGTGCATCTCTCACAGGTTGTAATGTTGGGTGGCAGGAGGAGAGGGTTGTCTGTGTACATGAGGCAATTGCTATATTGCCCCAAAATGCCTAGATTCATCAGATAGACAGGAGAGAACATTGGGAGCTGACCCTTGAACATGCCTGAATAAAAAAGGATTTACCTCTAGACAAGTGAGGAAAGTGAGTGCAAGAGCTGTTTTTCTCTAAGCAAGTGAGGAAAGTAAGTACAAAAACTGTTTCCTCTAGGAAATGAGGAAGGTTGAGTGCTGTAGTAATTTGTAGCTTATTTAGTGCTTACAACAAGTTCTGAACAAGTGCTGAGCATGAATAAGCAAATTCAAGTGCTAAAACTAAGAATCTGTATCTGGACTAGACTAATTACAGGAAAGAAACACATGCAAATGAAGGCTTTTAAATCAGAAAGTTGAGAGAGATGGAAAAATTGCTCAAATGGCCAATAACTACAATTTCTAGGCCAGAACCACTCTGTATGTGGTAGATAGGTTATCTAGTACTTACCACTCCCATTGATAAGCTAGAAGGCTTACCTCCAACACCGGAAGGCTTGGGGGGCTCAGGAGCTTACAAACAGTCCTGTATACAGCAAATCTGTATCTGGACTAGACTAGATACAGGAAGGGGGGTAAACAAGTGCAAATGCAGGCTTTTAAATCAGAAAGTTGAGAGAGATGGAAAAACTGCCCAAACGGCCAATAACTACAATTTCTGGACCAGAAACCACTCCTTATGTGGTAGATAGGTTACCTAGTGCTTACCACTCCCACTGATAAGCTAGTAGGCTTCCCTCCAAAACAGACAGGCTTGGGGCCTCAGAAGCTTACAAACAGTCCTGGATATAGAATATCTGTATCTGGACTCAACTAGTTACAGGAAAGGCAGGAAACAAGCTTTTTTTTTTTGTTGTTACAGTTAAGCAGAACGCGGAGATTCTAGCAAAGTTTTTTTTTTTTTTGTAAAGGAAAGGGAGAAAGGAGAAGCAGAAGATAATTCAAGGTTAGGAAACTTAATGGGTTGGCCTTCTCAAATGTTCTGTCTGTATTAGGTAGAATGAGCTAATGACACTAGACTGGGAGGAGTGTCCTAGATCAAATTTACAGTAGGGGGCGGCAACTGCAAAGTCACCAAGTATAACAGCAAGACACCAACAGGGAGGGATGATGAGGAACAATACTACAGCTACTAGCCTACACTCTTTTAGCCAGTAAACACTACAGAAATGATTATCACAGCAGAAGAACAGTAGTGAGCCACAAAATGAAAGTTTTTAAACAGATAAAGGAGCAAGAAGACTCTACAGAGGTCCTAGGTCTTTTGGGAAGGATAGTACAGGCATTTCTTTACAGTTCCTATTTCTTTTTAAATATCCATGTCCCTTCACTCTCACTACTTTACTGTTTTTCAGTTATTTTCATACTAATAATAATTTATATTTTGTACTGCCTTACAGCATATTGCCTAATACCCTATATTTCCAGAGGTTCCCATTCTGCAACAGTAGAAATCAGTGACACACCTAAAGTAAACTTCCCCTGATGCAGCAAAATCACTGAAGTTAATCAGCAACCTGTATAAGTGATCTCCTTGTGGTCTTTTCACTGCATCTTGAGTCTGCATATCATTTTACCCAGCTCTGTGGCTGCAGTGAGTTTTTTTTTTCCGAAGTGTAATTTCATGGTACTGCTGACACAGCTATATGTGCCTCCATCCCCAGCCTGCTTAATTGCTCACCTTCATGAGTGTCACATATCCATTCAGTCTCTAAACCTGGGCTTCATATTACACCATTTCCTTTAATTTCTTTGGCAGTCTAACAGATTCACACACTTTTATATGTTTTTTCTCTTCTTAAGATTTTCCTTGCTCTTCTCACAGCTTACTGCTTTCTCTTTTTACAATTGCTTCTGCTGCTCTTAGGGCCAGGGAATTAGGCCCCACTCAATTCATCCTCACTCCACCCTGGCTCACTACACTCCTTAACCTACCCCCAATTCCTCTACACTTATAGCCAAATGTCCCCTCGTCAGCATAGCACTCAATCATCTTCATTTTCTTCACCCAGTCATGCTTGTATTTTCCCTTCAGTTTGGTCATCCTTCCATCCTAACATCACTACATTTTTCCATATGCATCATTCTTACCAGCCCTTTCTGTTCTCTTTATTCCACCTTCACTTTAATTTACTAAGTCTGCATTCAATTTCTTATACTCACAGATTACTGCTCTAATTTTTCATCTGCTCTATTACTCTTCATATTTTTATACTCTTTCGCCTTCTCTGCTCTAATATCATTGTTTTATTTTTCAGTCACTTTTTAACCAATTCTTCTCTCCCGCTTCATTCCCTCCTTTTGCACATTCCCAGTCCTTAAGCCTCAATCTTACATACCACAATAGCATCTGACAACTCTTCCTCTAGCAACATATCTGTCTCAAACTTCAGGCTTATATATCTCTAAAAACGTCACATAAAACATAGCATACCTAACTGTACACTGCATTTACCTATATATATATATATATATATATATATATATATATATATATATATATATATATATATATATATATATATATATATTTATATATATATATATATATATATATATATATATATATATATATATATATATATATATATATATATATATATATATATATATATATATATATATATATATATACCTTTTAATCTCACTTACTGTCCGTACTAACTCCTCCTAATGTTTTCACTCCCCTCCTCCTACATATTTCATGTGTAATACCCAAAATTTCATCAGCATCTTCATTTACATATCTCACAGTCTATGTAATATTTCAAACGTCTACCATTACAACAATCTGCGTCTCAAGTGCCATGCAGTGCCCAAAACTACATCAAGACAAGTGTTTTCCTATCACATACTTTCCTAGAGAATCCCATTCTCTAGTGATATACATGCAAACAATCTAGCAAAAACACTGTCGCTCAATTCCTTACCTCTACTCATCCTATTAAACTAACATCAGCTAACTGCTTTCTCAGACTTGTACATAATATTAGAAGTATAATAACATAATAATGAAGCTATATGCTGAGCTAACATAAGAATGTCCAGACATCCTGGCTATATTTGATACCTGATTGAAGTCAGAAATCAAAGATATGAACCCCCCCCCCCAGCTTTTAACATCTACAGACTTTATCAGAAGTTAAAATAGAGATGTGTAGGGGCATTGCACTTATGTACCCTAACAAACTTAAGCTGTCACTTTACCCTCATGGCCATCCTCAGTTCAGCAGTATGGACATAACTATCTTTATCTTATGTTTTCATAACCATAAAACCACTGTTAAAAGCTTGCTGCCTTGGACAACTTCTAGCATCTAATAAGAAACAATTATCCTAAGTGATGCAACTATTGACTGGTGTAGTTTAAATTCTGACACCACTCAGTCTCTCTCAACTCATCTACACCCCCACCAGAATAAACATAACTAACAATAAAGTATCTACACCAGCCTGAATACTAACCTCTAATTTCAGTGCAATCTCCTCTTAGAGTACTCTAAAAGATACTTTCAGTGACCATTTACCCATCTTTACCTTTAAAAATAACATACCAAATAATAAAAATTATTACTACAATGACCACCATAACCTTTCTAATTTCAACAAGACTACTTTCATAGCAACTCTGCAGGCTATCAAATGGAATGCTCTTAAAGCGGTACCTATGGAGGATGTCATCTCTCTTCTTAATGTATATTTCCTTGAAGTGCGTAACTCACAAGCTCCACTCAGAAAGAAAAAAGTTAAATTTAACATTGCCCCTTACTTAATAGTTGATACAAAAAAAACAAGATTCAAAAAAGAGACAAAACATGGAAAACCTGTCAAACAGACAAAACCAGGCAAAACCTTTAGACCTTGAGATACCCTGGAAACTTATCTAAATATAAACTCAAATATGACAAAAAAATATTACTGTAACCTACAACACAGACACCAAAATAACCCACAACTGTTTTGGAAGTCCATCAGCAATCTATGCCCTGGCCCAAACCTAACATGGAACCCAGCCATACTGACTCCATTCAATTCTCACTTTATCAATAGCATTAAATCTCTAATCAACAGCAACTCTTACAACATTCCCATAGGAAGACAGCCTATGTACAACTCCTCCAGCAGATTGTGCCACAGACATGTTATCTCTCATGTCCGTTCCCTTTCCACTGTAAAAATCAAACTAAAGGCTATAATACATTAGCCAGTGACAACCTAACAGTATAATGCCTAAAATGTCAGTTGATATAGCTTATCTCATCTCAGTACTTATATATAGATCCATCCAAGAGTCCTACATCCCTTCCTTCCCTCTGGAAAAAGTCTTACATTGTACCAATACACAAAGGTGGCTCAACTGCTGATCTCTGTACAGACCCATGGCTATACTTTCCTCTGACTCAACAATTTGGGAAAATTGTGTTCTGCATTCTTTGCAGAGTCCCATGATAAGCTAATTCAAAGGCTGACATCTGCATGTGTCTCAAAACTCTCACACTCTCTTTCAAAAGCTATCTGACAAATACATCACAAGCTGTTAGATGACAGTTATTTTACTCTTCTTTCTTACCTATCTCTGTTGGAATCCCAAAGGGCCCATCCTAAATTCTCTCTTGTTTAATATCATCAAGAGCTTAAACTTAGCACCTACAAAAGCTACACTCATTCACTATGTAGATGATTCACCCCTTATTTGCTCTACCCCAAATTTATCCATTTTCAACAACTTACTCAAGATGTTTTACCTCTATAAAAAACTGGCTATTTGAATGGAATCCAGTACTAAACCTCAAAAATTAATCAGCTTCTCTTCACCTAAGTCAAATAAACACTGTAAAATCAAACTTCAGAATCACCCCTATAAATAACACAATGATCAAAATTGTTCCTTATGAAAAAGTGCTAGAAGCCCTTATCAACAGAAACCTGAAGTTTAATGTTTACAAGTAGTCAAAAAAAGACATCTGAAACTTGGCTTTCTATACAGGGTTGATCATTTCCTTTCTAATTACAGTAGGCAAACCCTAGCATCCATTTATTTATTCACACTGTTCTCTGTGCCTTTCCTGTCTTAGCTCACTTGCTGGGCTCACAATTGAATAAACTGGACTTGTGTTATAATAAGATTGCAGAGTTTGCATAAAATAAACCTCTGTGATATCATTGCACAGTCTAAACCTCAAGGAAGTAATGCTAGCAGCCAAGAACATAGGAGTCAGCAGTCTGGATCCCTTTCACATGAGTTTATTAACCACCAAAGCACAAAATAATGAAAATCGACAGAATAAAAACATGATTATTGAACGCTTTCATCCTAGTAGTCAGGATTTCATCAGAATAACAAGTGCACTTATCCATTCTATTTAAATAGGCAAAAATCCCTCCAAGAATTCATTTCCAATTGATTAATTGAGCAGTGATGAAAATTTAAAGATACAGTGTTTAATTAAATTCTGCTTTAAGATCTTTAAATAAAAATTTGAGATAACCTTTTAAGTGTACAAAATGTTAATATATACCTAAAAAGTTATTCATATGTATAACATTTACAAAAATATTAGTATCTATAAAATTTCATACCAATCACCCTAAACATTTTTATTAAAAATGTCATTAAAAATATTACTTTAAAACAGCTGATCTCATGTTTAACCAAGGTTATAGCAATACATACTCATTTAGGCCTGGTCATAGGAAGCATGTAACCTGAGCTGCCACCTAACTTTATTGACCTTAGGTACAGCTTTCAACCCCCCCCCCCTCCTTGGATTAGCTAATACTTTTTCAAGTATGGAAAATTGGAACTTTGTATATTGTGGACATACTTTCGAGTGCTTGAAAAGGAAATTATTCTCATTGTGTCTCCCTTTATCATGAAAGAAAAGTAAAACCACTAACCATTCTATACTAAATATTTTTGAGAGGTCCATAACAGATGACATTTACGAGCTACAGGCTAAACATAAGAAGTGAGAAAGAGTTATTTGAACAACTACATGATGACAAATTCATGCAGATTATGAAGCCAGGTAAGGGTGGGGGCATTTTGTTATTTGATTCCTTGAATTATCCCAGTATGATGTTTGACTTATTGAATGAAAGTGATACCTATTCATTCATTTCTATTAATGAAGTAAATATTAGTTATCAGAGAATTAATTCTTACCTGGAAGAATATGTATTAGATCATAGGATTTCTTCAGACACCTGTAAGGCCATAAAAGTAACTAAATCAGTAGTCCCCACCATATCTGACATTTCCAAAGTACAAAAAACAAGAAAAAAAACATTTTAGACCAAATATAGCTGCCAGAGGATCCAAATCCCATCCTATAGGAGTTGTTATAGATCAATGGTTAAAATTAGTTCCTAAATTGGTACCCCATTTGATCAATGACTTCTGGGATTTTCTGGGGAGACTTAACAATGACATTTGGCTAAAATACTTGATTTTTGTAACAACTGATGTAGTTGACTTATTCACAACAATCTCCAGTGAAGAAAGGTTATAACATTTCCACAGCAGTATTGTAAGATTTACAAATTTTACTAATGACCAAACAAACTTAATTGTGGAAATGATGTCCTTTGTATTAGATTATAACTACATTTACTTTGAGCGGGAATTTTATAAACTAAAAAAAAGGATTAGCGAGGGGGGCTTCATGTGCTCCCCATATATGTAAACTTGGTTTTATTAGATTGGGAAGTTAATTTTATTTTTGGGTCCAAATTCTATGATTGTTAAGTTATATGTCAGGTTTCTAGACAATATTTTTATTCTCTGGGATGGGCCTGAAAAAGGAATTTTTATTTTTGTAAATTACTTGAATGGCACAGTAAGAAACAAACTTGAATGGCACCACAAACTTTCTAAAGTTCACATATATTCTTAACCATGAAAGAATAAATTACTTGGATATGCTCATGATGAATTCAGACAGTAGGCTTAAATCTACTATTTTCAGGAATCCTACTTTTAGTAATTCTTACATAGACTATTCAAGTTGTCATCCACGTAGTGAAAAGAAAAGTTTAGTTAAGGGACAGTGCATACGAGTTGCCAGGATGACTTCTCATGGTAAGAATGTCCCTAGCAAATTAGATATTGTTGCAAATATGTTTTTATCCAGAGGATGTCCACCCCAAATTAACAAAATTTGAGTGTACTTCCAATCCCATTGGGGGATTAAATACAACCCCCTTTTGGGAATAGGGTTACCATACAAAGAACAACAAAAAAATGTAAAGAACTTTGACAGAGCTTTGGTGGTAGAATATGGACTTCAAATAGGGGAAATATAAAAAGGAATTGGAATATTCTTAAAGCATACCCTAACATAGATCAGCTGTTAGGGTCTGATCCCTTATTCACGTATAAAACTGGAACAAATTTAAAGGAAAGTTTTGAAGGGAGTTCTATGTATTTAAACCACTATGGGAAACAAATTCAAGTAATATTAAAGTGTGGGAGATGAACCCAGTGTACTTACATCTTACAGTGAGTAGTATTAAATTAGAGACTGAGATTGGTTCTATAGTAGATTTTGAAAAAGGTAACTACCAGACCAAAGCAGTAGTTTATCTTGCCAAATGTTTGGGGTGTTCTAGTTTTTACGTTGGAAAGACAGGGAGGTGCCTCCAAAAGAGGATATATGAACACAATTATGATATATGGAGACACAATGAGAATAATGCCCTTTCATGCACTCAAAAGTATGCCTACAATATACAAAGTTCCAATTTGGTTCCAATTTGTATATTCAAAAAAGTATTAGCTAATCAAGAGGGGTGATTTAAAAGCTGTATTTGAGGTCAAGGAAGTTAGGTAGCAACTCAGGTTGCATGCTTACTATAACCCAGGCCTGAATGAGTATGTATCCCTACAACCTTGGTTAAACATGAGGTCAGCTGTTTTAAAGTAATATTTTTAACAAAGTTTTTTAAGGTTATTGGTATGAAATGTTATAGATACAAGTATTTTTACAAATTTTGTACATATTAATAACTTTCTAAGTATATATATTACCGTTTTTGCACTTAAAATGTTATCTCAAATATTCATTTAAAGATCTTAAAGCACAATTTAATTAGACACTGTGTCCTTAAATTTTCATCACTGTTCAATTAATCAATTGGAAATTAATTCTTGGAGAGATTTTTGCGTATTTTAATGGAATCGATAAGTGCACTTGTTATTCTGATGAAGTCCTGACTACTAGGGCATAAGTGGTCAATAATCATGTTTTTATTCTGTTGATTTTCATTATTTTTGTGTTTTGGTGGTTAATAAACTTGTGTGGAAGGGATCCAGAGTGTTGAATCATATGTTCTTGGCTGCTAGTATTACTTCCTTGTGGTTTAGTAGTTTTACCTATCGTTATATTCGGATTTATTATTGCATAGTCCTTCAACATCTAAAATGGCTGGAACTTCCTCAACACCCCACTCTCCCACAGTTGCTAGTTGCTCATCAACTCATATACCAACCTGACAACTGTCTTGCCCTAAATACCATTATACAAAAATATTCATCAACTTGATCCCAGCATTTTGTCATCATTAATTTATTTCTAGTACAAAAGTCCAATATTTCCATTGGTGATGCACTGCACTTTAACTATACTGTTAAAATCTGTAATCCCATCCCCCTCACTATTAGACACACTAGCAACTGGCATATTTTCTAATTCAGAAAATAGCAACATCTATATAACTGCTGGATATGCCCCTGCAACCCTCACTGTTAAAGCACCCAGCATATTTTTCCTGCCCTCCTCATTTGTTGTAGTATAAACTTCCTCTTACTAATCCACTCATAACACTACTATTCTTGTTTATTGTTTATAGTAATTTTGTGTAAATAGTATGAATTTTAATCTTTGGCAGCTATCACTTACTAAACTCAACAACTACTCCCTCATAAACTACAAACTTGTACGTTTTTATTACATACATATCTTGGCTTACTTTAGTATCTTCTCCTTCTGCTAACTTACTCTTATTCTATTTGATTACACCCAAGTGTTTGGTTTTCCTCCTTTTACTTCTCATGCATGCTTAATGCACAATCAGTCATAGGACAAAGTGTCTGATGTGTCTGATTAATTTTTGTGCTTTTTGGTTTTGTAATTATTAAACTTTTGTGATAGATTGTATAACAACTGTACTCTGTATGTATTTTGTATATTTGCATCTTTGTAATTTTCTTGAATCTTTGTAATTTTTTACAGGTTTTCTTCATTTGCCTCCATTGAAAAGGGTACTTTATGCCCATTCGGACTTTTCTGTTAAACAAATGCAAAATAAGTTAAATATATATTGCTTGTATGTATAAAGGTAACATTTCACTGTATAGTTGTAGTTTATTTAGATAAATTTAAATGTCAGTTTCAGCATCTTATACAATCCTTAGACAGAGATGGTATGGCATTAAATGATGATTGGGTAAATACTACCCAAATACTTTATGTGCATTAAGTATTTTTTTTATTTTATTTATTCTTTGTTGACTGGATCAGTCCCACTATGCCAGTGGTATATTTTCAGGTGAGACCCAAGGTGGTACATTTACTGTTAGAGGAAATTTGGCCAGGGCATTGGAGAACTACTACACTTGTTGATAGGTGCCATATGAGCTGCCACCAACTCAAGCAGATGGGACCTCGGTTTAACATCTCATCCAAAAGATGACATTCTCCAAAGTGATGCACCCTCCTTATGCTGTCCTGCATTGCCAGTAGTCCATTTACTTGGTGAAGCAATAGAAGCCACAGCCTTCTGCACCAAAATTATTTCTTTCTTATAATGTACCCTGACGGCAGAGCTGATGAGCTTATAATGCCCCAATCATTACTGTCAGGTCATGTTTCCATTTTTTATTACAATGGTAGCATTAATAACAACAATTGATAATCATCAGATAGTTAGCCTAATATTCACCTATGAAAAAGACCTAAAATAGTAAATCACCTGGCATAAGATAATATTATTCCAGAAATATATAACATTTTATCAGTGAATATAATTTTACTGTTCCATGAGGTACTGACTGACAATCCAAACTAAATAAATTATGCCACCTTCTTATCAATATCCTCTAATTACTCCAATAGCAAAAGACAATAAAGATATTTCAAAGTGCGTCTGATATAGACCAGTCTCTCTGTTAAATTTAGATTGTAAAATTGTTATATCAATTATAGTAAACAGAATGAAGAATTCCATTTCCCAATTAATAAGGTATGAGCAAACAAGATTTATAAATAGGAGGCAAAACCAAGATAATAAAGGATTGTTTCATCTCATAAGCATAGATGTGGAAAAACATTTGATACAATTAGTTGAGATTATCTATTTAAAATGTTAAATTTTTATGATTTTCTAGTAAAGTCTATCTCTCTTCTGAAGATATTAATTATAACAATAAGGCTTATATTAAAACAGGAGTTTATATTTTGGATTGTTTAGACAAAAAGTCACAAAACAGGGATGCCCCCTTTCTTCTATCTTATTCACCCTGGTTAGAGAAGCTATACCTATCGCTATTATTAATAACTTTGAACTTAAAGGAATACATCTGGCAGATCATTATGAATCAAAATTAATGTTATCTGCAGGTGACATTATGTTGACAACTAACATTAATAATTCATTAGAAGTAACTCAAAGTACATTTTGTTGCTTTACGATTGCTTCTGGTTTATATTTTAATAAAAATAAAACCAAATAATCAGTCTAATGAATTATTAGAATTTAACTTTGGGAAGGAAACAAATGAGCTAAATTACTGTTAACAAATCTTGGAAAGCAACAAGAAACAGAAATATTGATAAAATTCTAGAATAAATATGTGGTATAACTGAAGGATGATATAAACAGGTATATACATTTGATTATAGACTTCATCTCATAAAGATAATTTTGTTGCCAAAAAGGTTGCATATAATCCAGACTACAGCCCTTTCTCCAAATATATTTTATTTAAAAAATTAACCATATTTTGTTGAAGTTTCTGTGACACCCTAAACAAACAAGATTGGCTGACAAACATCATATTAGATCATGGAATAATGAGAGTGTTACATTTCCAGATATAGAAACCTGTTAAAAAAGCAGCTGTTATTAAAGTTCTAGCTCACTCGATTGACAAAAGTAGTCTATAACAAAAAATCATCAATTGTTATCACAAATATACAAAATATCAATATCTTGTAAAGCAAAGTCAAAGTAAACTTTGTTGTAATTCAGAAATCACACAGGTACAAAGACTGAACGAAATTCTGTGTCTCCAGACTCAATGTGCAGACAACATATAGACTATTTTCACAGACATTTACACATGTAACACTTAGCTGTTCCATCACAGACATGCAGGTGGACAGACTAATATTTCACACAATTAAAAATGCATTTTAACACTTTTTGAACTGAACATTACTTAGCAGACTTGAATGATAATCTTTGGAACTATATTTTACAAGAAGAAAAAAATGAATAGCTCAGAAAAATGACAGTATTTTAACTTTTAAATCTTTTGGAAGAACAGAGCATTTTTTTATGCCTGAAAAATGCCAAAATGGAGAAAAAGTCTGATAATAATTAGTTGGAGATATGGACTGGAGTTGAGAGTTAAATGGTAATGTATATTGTATGACTGCATAGGTGTGAAAGATTATTGGAACAAAGATGACCAGTTTACAGGCATGGTAGTCAGATAATACTTTCATTCAGGGAACTTAGTCTTATTTAAAGTTCCACTACATTGCAATATAAAAAGTGAGCAATACTATTCCATTTGGACAATTTCTAGCCATGATTTGAAGAGTAGTATAAGAAACAGGAAGTGTAGGTCATGTCCTTGATTTGAAGATTTTCTACAACTTCTAGAAGATGTAATTAACAAAGAAATAACAAGAAAGTAAAGAAAACCTCAAATGAGCATTGATTCTAATCCATGAACAAAAATATAATGAATTTAAGCAAAGATTATTTCCAGACAGCTTCACAATCTCAATATGTATTTCTTCTATTGTTGATGAAGAAAGAAAAGTTAAACAGTGTTATAGTTTTCATGCAAATTTAGCCACAGGGTCCCATGTAAATATGTATATTATGTGATGTTTTAATTAATTTTTTTGAATTAATCGAAAATGGTTGCTGTTTTAAATCATATATATATATTTTTATTTAAGTGTTATGTCTAAAATATAATTTTGTGGCCAAAAATATTTTAAAAATTAGCAAAACACACAATTTTAATTCAGTGTTTAAAGCTTTGAAAGAGTCTCTACTCCCAACATATCTGCTTCCAAAAGTAGACCCCTCTTAATCAAGGAAAGTCTGTGTTTTTTTTTTTTTTTTTTTTGCTGATTAAATGTTTTGGCTCTATGATAATGATGGCTGAAACCTAAAAATCTGAGCTGGCACCAGGCTATACAGATTAATATTTCAACATTCAATTTGTTATGTGATTGCACTGGTCATTATCATTATACTATACATGTATGACAACCTGAGTTAATATTTCTTTATTCAGGATGATGCATGATTATGTTGTTTTGCACCTGTCCTTCTATGTTGGCATAGGATGGTATCTTAACATCTGCAGTCATACTTTATAATATGAATTATATGCATGATTTGGAATAGTGTTTCATAATATGAGTAGGTGCTTTACTATCTATGCCTCACCTGGGGTAATACTTTCTGAGCTACCAATTGATACCTAGTAATCTGGCCTTATACCTTTCTATATAAACTGATATTTCACCAAATTAGCTGTTATTTGACTATCATAGATCTTGATTTTCTGTACTTGTGCCTGATGAGCTGGAATAGATCCTGACAATCTGACATTTCTCTGTGGTATGGTACAATACATTAATAAAATCATTGGAGTGCATATATGCCTTATATCTAAGCACTGTTTTATTTCTGAATTTTTTTTAATATGGCAATATCTCTGGTCTCTCTCCAGTGTCATTTCATACCAGCTATTCTCACCATTTGAATGCTAAATCCCTCCTTCCTTCCTTCCTTCCTGAATTATTCAAGTAAGTTCTTAATTCTTGAGTACACTCATTACAGTTTAAACTCTGTTTTCTGCACCAGCATTTAGTTTTGTCATCTGTATCATTATTTACATCAATAATATTTTGCTTCATAGCATCCATGATTCACCTTTGTGGGACTGAATATTAAATTAGTGATTAAAATTTGACTATGGTAGCAGTCTGTTGCCTTTTTTGTGTGACACTGCGACTATTCCCATGAAATCTATGAAATAGCAACGTGTTCCTTATATGGAGCTCTGTTGCAAGCTATCACTGATCCTTATGCATTTTTAGGTGGGTAAACAGTAGTTGTTTTCTAAGTGTTCACTTTAGTAGCCAGTAAAGGTGTTAATGTTGTAGAGTACTATAATCAAATAATCAATCTATTACCTTTATAATTGCTGTTAATGAACAATAAAATGAAATGAGATTAAAATCCAACTACCCACTTCCATCCACTAGCATTATTAATATTTAAAACGTGACAAGAGTTCTATTTGCCATTTAAGAAGAGTTTGAATTTGATTAATCTCTTGTGTCTAATATGCAGAATAACACATGATCACTGTGGCATGTAAGCTGGAGGTTTTCTCATGATGCTTCTATAATCATGTCTTTTGTGAAATACTCTTAGATATCAAAGGCAGTTCTAATTGCAGGATGCTTTCATAACAGACAGTAAACATGAATGAGATAAGCTGAGAGATTTGCCCAACTTTTATATAATCTGTCCCTGTGTTTGATTAGTATTTGTACAAAGGGTTTGAATTCATTTGCAAATTATGCTTTGAAAGCAGCTCAGATGTTCAGACTTTGATCACATGGTTCTGCTTATTGTTTTTGGCAGTTCAGCAGGAAGCCATGATCACAACCTAGATTTTGATTAACTTTTCACAAGGGGTCAAGAACTCACAGAGCTAAATGAATGCTACTCAGGCTGTATGCATTAAACCCATGTGCACTCCCCTTTTCATATCTTTTAGCACATCTCCATGTGTACCTTTTGGCCTGTTTTTAATTAGTTTCTAGTCAACATGAATATAGTAGGTAAATGGAATTAGTTTTGAATATAGCTTTTTGGCAATAACAGCAGGAAGACCGCCATCCTCATAGTTTAGTAAGATAAAAAAAAAAAAAAACGGTTTTGAGAACTCTGAGCAAGGACAATTTTCGGAATTTTAGTGAAAACTCTAGGGTGCATCACTCTTATCATCCAGTAGTGTAGGTTTAAATTTGTTGAAATATCTTGCCATGTAAAGCTGGGAACTGAATACACCTGTACTATAAGTAATATTTTAATAAAACAAGAACATCTGGGTGGATCCTGTACCAACATGACATGTTTTCATGTACTCAAGGCCTTTAAATGTAATGTGCTTGAAAATGTAACTTGAAAAATAATAGTATCACTAAGTAAACCACTAAAGACCTGTAATATTTCATTCACTACCTTTATGGTGAGCAAACCTTTCTTTAAAAAACTGCACCATTCATTTGTAGAATGGATAAAGCAGAAAGATGATGCTGATTAAGTAAATGTATTACCCTAATGACCCCCTGCTTAACATATGTGACTATGGTAGTAACAGACTAATGTAATACATAATAGTTTATCAGAATACATTCAGTCTTTACTACTTCCTGCATTCTTTTTCATGGGATGTTTGCAAAATGCACTGAAATTGTTTGCCAAAATGTCCAGTAAAAAGTTATAAATGCAAGTTGTGACAAAGGGAGATACTGCCAGCACAGCTATCAGGAATTTTGAAAATTATTATATGTCATTTGTGAATATCAACATGATTCATATAAGATACTTGTATTACAGCTGTATTAAAACTGTATGTCATGTGTATATCAAACAAGGTTTGTACAGACGTGTGCTCAAAAGATATTTTATAAAGTGCTTGTGCTTAAAATGCAGCCGCAGCGTGCCCTACTGGAATAGAACAGAAATGTTCATGCACTATTATAACTGTTTAAATCTATATATTTTAACAGTGGAAACTGGTATACAGGTGGTAACTTCAGAAAAATAGCTGAAATTAAATTACTTTATGGCAGCTTGAGACAGAATGTCTGTACTAGGGAACTTTCTGTATTGTCTTTGAAGTGTTTTATTGTTTTATGACTTCCAGCATCTGCCGAAGATCTGAAATCTTTGTGTTTTCACAGGTAGATGCTAAATACTACTAGCTTCCAGCAGTGGAGGTTTCACTGGGGATAGAGTCAGATGGCAAGAAATTATGTCATTGTGCAAGCTATCCCAGCAGTAATATTTGAGATATTAATTTAAGAAGTCTCTTAGACACAGCATTCTGTATTCTGTCTTGGAGCTGACAACAACAACAAGACCCATTCACCACACAGCTACCTTGTTCTGATGAAGTAAGTTTCTAGGAAACAGTATAATTCCCTTAGATATAGTCAGGAATATAGCAAAGTATAGTTTAGATGTTCTTCTTTGTTTGAGACTGTCCAGCAATGTTGTTTTAACTATATCCTGTGGTTTTGAAATCCCATGTCACTGTGAATATATACTATTTTCTTGTTGTTTTATTAAATATATTTAAATCTTTCACTGTGGCTGATCGTTGTAGAGATATTTAAGTTTTGAGAGTACTTGCATATTTATTTGGTGACACTGTGGGCCACTCCTAATAGCCTTGCTCTTGGTCAAGTGACCATTTGTATTAGTATTAATATTACACAGTAAAATTGGACACCCTTTCTTAAGGGCCTTAAAGTAGCTGATAAGGAGTTAGCTGGTGGCAGTGATAACTACCTTATAGTCTGGGCAAGAGGGAACTAGTAAACCTGTGCCAGCCTTTCCCAGGTGCGTGTGTGTGTGTGTGTGTGTGTGTGTGTGTGTGTGTGTGTGTGTGTGTGTGTGTGTGTGTGTGTGTGTGTGTGTGTGTGTAAATCAAACCTCAAAGAGTGTGTGTGTCAGCTACTTGGTCAGGGACACAACGTAGTGGTTGGACAGAGAGGGTGCTAGAGGTCTTTGTTTGGCTACTCAGTGGAGATCCCAACTCTATAGCTGTGCTGGTGGGGAGTCTTATTGGGGATCTGGAGAAAGAGGGAGAAACCAGCCCTGGACTGACTATAGTCTATGTGTGCTGTTAAGGGAAATTGCACTTGATGCAGAAAGCTGCATCTGAAAATACTGTGTGTGTAGCTGTCATCCTCCCAGTGTAGTTCCCTCACTGTTGTCAGTGGTGAGGACTGAAGCTCCTTGATTACTGGTCCAGTGGTGCATCATCACACAAGGTGTGACACATAATTAGGACATGTGCTAGTATCAGTACCTTAAGGTTTCCTAAGGTTTGATACTTGATTTGCCTTTTAAGTGACCAGGCTGTGGGAAATGTCCTACTTAAGAAAACGAGGCATGGCCCGTAATCCTATCATAAGGATTTGAATAAATAGTTGTTAGAGAAAGAGAAAAATAAAGAGAAGGACCAGCTGCTTCAATGACATTGTCATTTTCTTCTGTTTTTTCCTGCTATACTGAAAAATAGCCTGTTTAGAATGGAAACCTTAATAAATGCAGTGATCTCACCGGGAGAGCACTAGAAAAGGTTTTAAAATGCAAAAACCTGGAGCATTCTGACATGCTTCTAGATGTGCTGAAAGTGTCCAACACTTGAACGAAAAATCACCATTATTCAGACTTGTTTTAAGTGCAGTAAAACGCATTATTGGTAACAGAAGAGATGATTCCTAGACAGTTTTGCATGTGAGAGCTACTATACATTTTCTGTTTGATTATGTGAATATAGTTAATCAGAATGTCCTAGAATATCGTATGTTAGTTATTCCATCTTGTTGCTGTTTTCTTTATATTTAGGTTGTCTCTCCATACTAATGGTATTCTTGTCATTGGAATAGGACATCAGGCAGTATCACTACATATGCATTTTAAATTGTTCATCCTTTACATGCTATGATTGTGAGACTGAGTATTGACAGGAATGCATTTTTATTTTTAATTGAGTTTTTAAATTGTTATGACTGGTTTTCAATCTTTGTCACTTGATCTTTTATAGAATAGATTAGTTATTCAAATTTCATTACTCAAGGCAGTTCTGGCTCGTTTTTGTTTTTATGCTTCATATAAGAATGCTCATACCAGTCAACCTACAGATACAAAGGCCCTTGAAAGGTAGGTACATCTAGCCAAAAATCTGGACATCTAATTAGCATAAAATCTGAGTACCAAATAACACATAAATCTTCTATCTTCAAGTAAGAATGAGGGATACTCTTCAGAAATGCATGTTTAAAAAACACAGTGACTAAAATGGTGGAAACATATACAGAAATGATCGAAGAGGTGGTGTACCATAAATCTAGAGATGTTAAAAAACTGTATTGCAAATTTCTAGAACAAAAGGTAATTTATTTTTTGCTTCTGAAAAAGGGAGATGTAAGATGTGTATCCTCCTCCTTTAAACTATTGGTGTCACGTTATATGTGGTATGTGGTGTGGTTCTGTGTACACTGCACAGCTTCAAAAATCACACGTGATGAGGGGAGTTTCAGAAACTTGACAGACTAGGTAAATCAAGCCTGAAAATAGGGACATTCCTCTAAAAGTAGGTATATCACATGCAGGAATGAATCAGGCCTGAAAATAAGAACATTCCTCCAAAATAAGGACAGCTGATAGGTCTGGGAGTGATGGCACTTTCCTTATATTCTAGTGTGATTTTGTTGTTGTCTTTCGGCTTTTCCCGGTTAGGGGTTGCCACAGCGGAACTCCGGTCCGCTAATGATTGGCAGTAGATTTTCACTGTGCCGAGTTGCCAGCTTGATGCCCAGCCTTCAATGAGGCACGCCCATTCACGCATGTCTTTTGGAATGCCACTCGACCCGCGGGGAGGACATGCAGACTCCACAGAGAAGGCACTCCCTGCACACTAGCTGAAAATCGAACGGGAGAACCTCTTGCTGTGAAGCAACAATGCTACCGCTGCACCACCACGGATGTATTATATTCTAGTGTGATTTTAATTGTCTGAAATCATAGCAAGACAGTTTTACCTTACATTTACTTGTTCATTCTTTTTTTGAGGTGTAGACCTCAGATTCAAAAAAATAAGTGGTGTGCAGGGGGCTTATTATAATCTGTCCTGCAAAATCCCACAGTTCTATAAAAAATGACCCACTTTGGGCATTTGAAAATGTAGCAACTCTAAGAAAAACAATGTTATAGAATTATGGTCAGTTTACTTGTAAACTGACTGGCTTAAATACATGTTTCATGAGTATGTGTACTTGAGCTGTCATTTACAGACTTTAAGCCATGGGCTATGATACTAAGCCTTTGGTGGTTCATAAAGGAGCCTTAATCTCATACTGGGAAATATGGAAAAGCAGACAGTTTAGTTGGAGCTTTCAAACCCAGTGCTGCCAGAATGCCATAAGAAGAACAAGAACATCTATTATACATTGTTTAGTGCACAATCAGCTCTAAACAGCTGCATATGCAAAGTAAAAAAAAATTCCAAGTCTGTTTTGTTTTTATTTTATATATGTATTTTTTGGCACACTGCTTTATTTATAGATGTTCCCCCTACCTTGTTTAAGCAACACTTACATTCCCCTAGTATGTGGTCTCAAAGCTGCCATTTTGACTTGAGTTCCCTATTAAAACTTAAGCTTTTCCACCTCTATTTCAATTGGCTTTTTTTCCGGCATCGCATCTCCAGCAGTTTCTCAAGACAAAGCAAAAAATATTCACTAATTTGGCAGAGATATAGAAGTATCTGTGGACACACTTCCATCCAAATATTCTGCAGCGTCATGAATATGTGACATATGTGGTGGCCAGACATTTCTACTTCCACTGAGGGTCCATTACGGTAATATTTATCCTCGTTTCCTTATATACTCTGCTAGTAGTCAGGCATACCTGGGCTATACCTCTCAGCTGTACAGATATTTGCAGAATGTCCAGATTTTTGACCCATATATTCAGTCTGTCCCTCATAAAATTTGTGTTTTTCTGGAAAATCACTGAGGATTGAAGTCACTAAAGAATGAAATTAATTTGAGTTGCAGATTTCATACAATTTTGAAAATGCATGCTAATTCAAAACCTGTCATTCTAGCAACTTTCTAAGTTTGTAAGAACAATATTTAAAACCTGTCCCTATTTTTGAGCCCCAAAATTTTAGGTGTTGTCCAGATTCCTTGCACAAAGAGGTTGAGTGGTGTGGTCCTCAGTTTCAAGAAAAATTTTTATAACAATGACATTTTCCCCATTATTTTCCATTTGTCTCTCAAATGAGCAAAGTTGACCCACCAACACAAGATAAGACAGGAAAGGCCCTAATTCAAAACTGAACTGAGTTTTTGCCTTTCCCATGGGGGGTATTCTGTATAATTGCTCCTGATAAAGTGGTTCTCTTTTGTTAGCGCACAGGTTCAGAATTGCTCTCTCATTCAATCCTGAGGATCTTAAACCTCTCCCATTCCTATTGGGTGCAGTTTTTCCCAATGAGGTTTATACTCCCTGCTCTTTGTCGGGCTCCTGACTCATTTAGTAATATACTATTAGACCACACAATTTTGTTTTTTATTTATCTCCTTACTGCAGAATCTGATTCTCCTGCCTCACTCAACCTGTCTCTCTCCTTGTTGACTCCAGTTCTCTCCATTTTGTGGTAGATTACTGAGCTGCTTGAAATAAGTATGCTAGCTTTAATTCTGCCGCAAAATACCCTCATAGATTAGAGAGCCCTTACCCAGTCCTGCAGTAACAGTAGTGTCTCCAAGTTAAGCATTGGGCTCTTCATATTCTAGATTAATTGTTTCAATTCCTTCTCAAGCCACTTCCACAACCTCACTAGCAGTATATAATGATAAGAATGGCGTACATAAAGTATTAAGGAGACAATGAAGATTTTTATAACTTGTATCATCCAAGTCTAGCTGAAGTATTCGTACTTATTTTAGTCTGCTAGAGGTATTTGTCATTGTGTCACCCCACATTTCCTCTGCTACCTGGCTAACATCTCATTTTATCCAGATGCTTAGATATTTAAATCTCATGTGTCTCCAAAGAGAAGGTTTTGTGTTGGGTCATAGTTCATGGTAGTAGCCTTAGTTTTGGTCTAATTAATGTTGTATCCTGACATTTTTTTGGAAAGCATTTAAGTCTAGAAGAACATAGGAAGCACTTTTTCAGGGTTTATCACATAGATGATAATACCATCTGTAAACAAAGATAATTTTTGTTCACCTCCTTTCTGTTTGTAACCTTACAGTTCTGGCTTCCTAATTCTCCCTGCCAACAGCTAAATATACAAAGCAAACAGAAAGAAACACAGTGGAGACCCTTGCATGGTTCTCCTCCTTAATTGTAGTGCTCGTGAAACCCTCTCAGCTACATTAACTGCAGCAATCATGCCATCATACAATGCTGTTAACAACTGTAATATTTCCCTCTGGAAAACCCAAATGCACCACCACTGCTAGTAGGTACCTTCAGTTCACCCTGCTGAATGTCTTTTCTGCATCTAGGCAAGTCACGATAAGTGGGGCCACCCTTTCTGTCTGCATAGTTATATAATATTAATGTTTTAATGATATTGTCATAAGTCTGCATTCCCTTCGTAAACCCACACTGACAGTCATTTTTGAGTCTGGGCAAGGGGGGGTGGGGGCAATCCTAATGGCTGTTATATACATAAAAATCTTGAAATCATGATTAAGGATTGATACAGGCCTGTAAGAAACCAGGTCTATTGCATCTTTCCCTCCCTTTGTTGCCATCACTATAATAATTTTTTTTAAGGCTAAAATGCATTTTTCTCTTAAAGTGTTATTAAATAGTCTTGTCTATATCTTCAGGATCTCTTCCCTCTAACTTTACATGTCCACAAGGTATTCCATCAGATCACAGAGATTTTCTATTCTCTTGCTTTTTTTTACACAGCTTGAATTTCTTCCTCTCTATCCATCCCAAGTCCTGTACCTGACACTTTGAATTTTGTACATTTCTATCAGATAGTTTTCTAGATCCTGTTTTGCTTTTGCCCATTGATGTACTCCCAATTCCCTCTCTTTTTCTGTCAAATCATGGGCTTCCTTTATTTTCCACAGTGCTCGTGTATTTCTCTCCCATATTTCCTGCTCTTTCATTCTTACTCTGTCTGAGTTCCCTTATGAATTCTTCAAATTCCTCTGTGGATACACCCTTCTTTGAGCTAAGTGGCTCCTTCAGTGCCTCTGTTGTTTTCCCATAGTTATTAAACACCTGTTCCTTTAATATTTGGGTCAAGAAGTTCCAATATCACTCCTTAAACTAGGTTTCTGGATTATGCAAACTCACAATCACCAGAGCATGATCTGAGAGCACTGTGGTACTTATGTTCCCTGAGTCATATGCAATCCATCCAACTGAGCTCAGTTCTGATACCAGTAGAATTGTTGGAGCTAATCTTTCAAAGCTGAAATTATAACCTTAGTATATGCACCTGTAACTTAGACATGTTGCACGGGCTAGTTGGTGTCTTGGTATGCCATATGTAGCTGAAGCAGCGTGCTGCAGCTGCATTGTGTACAGGTGTGTATTACACAGTGTGTGTAATGCTGGTGCTGCTGTGTTTGTGCTGTCTCCTGATTTGGTGGATTGCCACCTCCAGAATCATTTTGCCAATGTGTCTGATGTGCATCAAATGCTTCACTTTAGGAGCTGTAGAGCTGGCAGGTCTCCACTGATCTTCCATTACACAGGCAAGTTAATGCTACATATCCAGAAAGTCCATCTCAGGCCATAAGATTTGTTGAGCTGCAGCAGCTGGGATGCAGAACTTCATGTCAGGCACATTCAAATACAACATAAAAGAAAGCTGTTTCTTGAAACCCTGAAGCCTGACTGTAATTTGTTTGCCTTCGCCTGGTTTTAGACTAGATTTTTTTTTAGTAATGACTCTCGAGATATTACAGTATGAAGGAACATATGAAACATAGCTATGCTCTGTTGAATCTGAGTGTGTTGCATTTAGTCCTTAAACAACTGCCCTTCCCTTGTCCCAAAACTTATTCCATTTCTTCTAGGCACCTCTGAACCTCTTTGTTGACTCTCCTTCAACACTGTCACTGGCAGTGTATTCCAGTACCTGACCAGTCTCTGTGTGAAATACTGTTTTCTTAAGATTGAAGACCTACTTCTGTCATGCATATATATGTAAACACTAACAAGTTTTTTGACTTTTGACTGTGATTTTGAGATTTAAGCTAACATTCAACATTATTTTAATTTATTGTTAAGTTTCATGTTTGTATTTATTCTGGATATTTTACCTCATGGCTGGTTTTAATATCTATTATATGTTATTTTTATTGTGCTATGGTGGAGTTTAGGCACTGTAGCATATTTGATTTGATTTGTTGCAATTTCTATACTTCATTTTCCACTTGTAACCCATTCTTCCTTCTATTATGTTTCCTAAACTGTTCATTTCCATGCATCACACTTGCGCCTACGACTGCATTTCACTGAATACATAACATGTAATTTTTTTCTTTCTACTAGAATATATTTTCATAGCTACGTAAGTCTGTTTTCATTTTCTGTTGCTTGTATTCCACTTACAACTTTCTCAATTCTCCATCATATGTAATACAGAACCCTAAAGACCATCTCTTAACATCATCACTAGAAATGAGTGCAGTGCTCAAGATGTGGTATTAATTGTCACCTGTAGGCCATGAAAATGGTATTGGAGAGAAAGTTATTTAACAAAGCCACAGCAAATAATAAGCAGGTTGTCACTACCAGACAACCCAACACTAAACAAAGCACACACAGCTCAGACAAACACATACACCCACGTATGCTGAAACTCTTAAATGTAACCTACCTAAACCACAAAGGCATCCTAAATGAACCAGAGAAACACTTACCTTCAACAACCACACAAACACAAATCAAAGGCTGCACCCACCACGATGCTCAACATCTGCACAAACTCAAATCATAGGCTGCACCCACCATGATGAACATCTCTGAGTCACACTGACTCACTTGTAAAGCTCATAAGGCAGACCTCCACACAATCCGATGTCTTTATCATAGGTGACTGTATAGTGAGATACTCTGATGCACCACTCACCAGATTGTGCAGAGAGGATCACAGTCAGTTTCCTATCAGGTGCCAGGATTCACTACAACACTCAAGCACTCATGTCCTTGCACCACAAGTACACCTATGCCACAGTCATAGTACACATGGGTGTAAATGACACCACAAGTACACATATGACACAATCATAGCATACAGTGGATATAAAAAGTTCACACACCCCTGTTAAAATGCCAGGTTTTTGTGATATAAAAAAATGAGACCACAATAAATAATTTCAAAACTTTTTCCATCTTTAATGTGACCCATAACCTGTACAATTCAGTTGAAAAACAAACAAATTTGTTAGGGGAAAAAATAAAAAAATGTACAATATGCTGGTTGCATAAGTGTGCACATCCGTAAACTAATACTTTGTTGTTTGCACACCCTTAAACTAATACTTTGTTAAAGCACCTTTTGATTTAATTATAGCATTCAGTCTTGGGTACACACCTAGGATTTTTCTGAGATTTACTCAGTTGTCTGCTACAGCAAAAGCCATGGTTCGCAGAGAGCTTACAAAGCATCAAAGGGATCTCATTATTGAAAGGTATCAGTCAGGAGAAGGGTACAAAAAAATGTCCACAGTATTGGATATGCCATGGAACACAGTGAAGACAGGCATCAAAAAGTAGAGAAAATATGGGACAACAGTGATGTTGCAAAGAACCGGACCTCTATCCAAAATTGATGAAAAGACAAGATGAAAACTGGTCAGGGAGGCTGCCAAGAGATCTACAGCAACACCAAAGGAGCTTCAGGAATTTCTGGCAAGTGCTGGTTGCGTACTACACATGACAAAAATCTCCCGTATTATCCATATGTTTGGACTATGGGTAGGGTTGCAAAATGGAAGCCTTTTCTTACACAAAAAAAAAACATCCAGGCCTGGCTAAAATTTGTAAAACAATACATCAAGTCTTCCAAAAGCATGTTTGAAAATGTGTTATGGTCTGATGAGACCAAAGTTGAACTTTTTGGCCACAATTCCAAAAGGTACATTTAGCACAAAAACAACACTTCGCATCACCAAAAGAGCACCATCCCCACAGTGAAGCATGGTAGTGGTGGTGGTATCATGCCTTTGGGATTGCTTTTCTTCAGCTGGAACCTTGGCTTTTGGCAAGGTGGAGGGGATTATGAACAGTTCCAAATACCAGTCATTTTTGCCCCAAAACCTTCAGGCGTCTGCTAGAAACCTGAAGATGAAGAAGAATTTCATCTTTCAACATGGCAGTGACCCCAAACATACATCCAAATCAACAAAAGGATGGCTTCACCAGAAGAAAATTAAAGTTTTGGAATGGCCTAGCCAGAGCCCAGACCTTGATCCAATAGAAAATCTGTAGGGTGACCCGAAGAGGGCTGTGCACAAGAGATGCCATAGCAATCTGACAGATTTGAAGCACTTTTGCAAGAAAGCGTGAGCAAATATTGCCAAGTCAAGATGTACCATGCTGATAGACTCCTACTCAAGAAGACTGAATGTTGTAATTAAATCAAAAGGTGCTTCAAAAAAGTATTAGTTTAAGGGTGTGCACACTTATGCAATCAGCGTATTCTTTTTTTATTTTTTCCCCTAACAGATTTGTTTGTATTTCAATTGAATTGTACAGATTATAGGTCACATTAAAGGTGGGAAAAGTTTTGAAATGATTTATTGTGGTCTCATTTTTTTATATTACAAAAGCCTGGCATTTTAAAAGGGGTGTGTAAACCTTTTATATCCACTGTATGGTGTAAATGACACTACAAGTGTACATATGACACAATCATAGCATATGTGGTGTAAATGACACCACAAGTACGCATATGACACAGTCATAGTACACATGGGTGTAAATGACTTGAGATGTGCCTCCCTGGAGTATATGAAGAGACACATGATGGAGCTCTCAGAATCAGAGCCAGATCATGATCAAATGGGGCACTAGACATGGGGAATGAAGCAGGGCACCCCCCCTACAGCCATTCTGGTGCACCATTACTTGTCTTTATCTACCTCCCAGGTTGCGATAAACACTGCTAAAAACTGTCAACATAGATACTATTTTCTTCTTTACTTTTAAAATAACGGCAGAGATATGGATTTAATGTAAAAGTTTTAATTTAAATATCTTTTGTTGACCAGGTTAGTCCCACAGGCTAGTCACACCTTTTCAGTGGACCTTTTGGTGTTACTTATACTACTAAGGGAAATTTGGCTACAGCACTGGGGATCTTCCCTCTAAGCTTTTTGACAGCTCAGGTGGATGTAAAAGGTCTCACAGCACCTACCATTAACAAAGACAGACGGGGCATCAGTTTAAAATCTCATTCAAAGGACATCGCACTCAGAAGTGCAACACTCCCTCCCCTTAAAGTGCACTGCAGTATCAGGAATTCATCTTGTTGGTGCAGGAGTAGAACCCATAACCTTCTGCACCAAAGGCAAGTATGCTACCATAGGTTCATAGGTTCATAGGTAGGTACTAGGCTATCTGCCTGAAGGCATTTATAAGCCTAGCCGGAATGTGTTGGCTTTCGCCACCCCCTTAGATTAGCTCCCTGTGCCTCTGTCCAGCAGAGCCATTGAAGTGATCCCTGGGGTAAACTGTCTGTTTCCCATCCACTCTTCATGGTTTCTCTTAAAGAGGGTTAGTGAGGAGCTCTGCGTAATGTAGATTGGAATCTTATTCCAAAGCATGAGAAGTCTCTGGGACAGGAATCTATCCCTCCAGCACATCCTATTTATTGTTGTGGTGAGGTTTAGATCCCTGGAGTGTGTGGCTTGAGGAGATATGGTTTTCTTTAGGTGGAGCATGCCCATCAGTTCTGGGTTGGACATGGCCTTGTATGTCAGGCAGAGATCACCTCAAAGTAGGTGGTATGCAACCAAGTACAGCTGGAGTTTCTTCAGTCGAGCTGCATAGGGCATCTGCTTGAGGCCAGTGATCCTCTTGGTGAGGTACTTCTGTGGTCTTTCCAGTAGTTGCAGGTGTCCTGTAAGGTACATCCCAAATGGGGCATTGTACTCTATGATTGGTTTGATGAGTGATGCTTAGAGGGGCCCAATGACCTCTTTTGATCTGGATGCAAACCTTTTTGTGATTAGGTGGGCCACATATAATGATTTTCTAACCACTTTGGCAGTGTGATTATCAAAGGAGAGGTTACTGTCTACTTGGGTCCCCAGATCCCTTATTACGTCTTCCGTATTTAGGGGGCTACCACTTATGTGGTAGTTTGTGGGTACTTTGTTTTTCCCAAAGGGAATGACTATGCACTTTTTGGCATTTAGCTTGAGGCCATGGTTTGGACACCAGGTATCTGTCTCAGTGAGACCCATTTGGAGGATGTCTGTGTCAACTGGAGAGTCAATTATAGCCCCTAGTTTGCAGTCGTCTGCGAACTTGGTCAGCTATAGCCCTCCTGTGCTTGCCTGCACCTCTGAGAAGTATATGCCGAACAGGAGGGGTCCTAGGACTGAGCCCTAGGGAATGTAACTTGTAACCGGTTTAGAGTCAGACCTAGCTCCCGCAGCTCTTACCATGTGGGTTCTGTCCATGAGCCAGTTGTCAGCCCATCTCGTTACTTAGGGGTTTATGTTCAGGCTGGTGAGTTTGTCTATAATATCTGAGTGGGGAATGGTGTCGAAGGCCTTTGCAAGGTCTAGATAGGATGTGTGGACCAGCTTTCCCTCGTCTATAGCCTTGGTAACTGTCTCAAAGAAGTCCACCAGGTTTAGGAGGCATGATTTGCCCTTAACAAAGCCAAACTGGTTAGGGTCCAGTGTTTGGAGGTTCCCAATGTCTCTGTTAATGAGATCCATGATGATGCACTCTATAGCTTTGCAGACCAAGCTAATCAGGCTTATAGAGCGATAGTTCCCAGGGTCCATTGTGGCTCCACCTTTGTGGAGCGAAATAACCATTGCTGTGCACTACTCTGTGGGCACATAGCCTGTGGAGAGGCTAAGTTTAAACAGTGTGTTTAGGTGAGGGGTTAGTTCATCTTTAATCTCATGTAGGACGTAGCCTGGGACACCGTCCAGTCCCACTGATGCTACTGATGCTATTTTTTTGGCTTTGGAGAGGGCTGTTTTAACCTGAGTGCCTGTGATTTTAGGGGCACTACAGTCTTCTGGTATAGTTATGGGCCCTTTTGGGGGTGAGAGGGGGTGAAGTTTGCACTGAACCTGTCTGCCAGGATGTTGGATATATCTGTCAGTTCAGTGTATTTTGTGCCATTCTGCACTAACTATGAGCAGATCTGAGAATTGCCACTTAGATTCTTGACATAGCTAAAGAATGCCTTGTGGTTATCTTTGGAGTCCATGGCAATTTTTCTTTCAAAGCTAGCCTTGGATGATTTTATGAGGGAACGTAGTTTCTTGCTGATACTGATCAGGGATGTCTTCCCTTCTTGGGATTTTACTCTTTTCTGTACTAGTTTCCTCCTTCTATTGTATAGCTTGTTTATGACAGTGGTCCACCAGACTCATTTCCTTTTCTTGGAGGAGTGAGTCTTGGTTTTGTTTGGGATAGCACAATCCATGCATTCTTGTAGGTGCCCATAGAGTGCATTAGTAAAGGATTTTGCAGCTTGGACAGCATTATCCTTTAGCATGGGGACTTTGAAACCTCCCACTTTGGTCTTAAGTAACATGAAGTTTGCTTTTGAAAAGTTTTTCATGGTGGTTTCTTTGACCGGGGTGGTGGCGGAATGTGGATATCCATAATGAATAGTTTATGGTCAGATCTAACCAGCGAGGGGTTGAGTTGTGCTATTAACACTGCTTTGAAATTCCATAGCACAGACACTGAAAGATATTTGCTAACCAAAAGAGATGCATAAGTAAAGGACTGTGGCTCACAGAGTTTGCTGATGACTGCAAACTGGGAGTGATCAATGAAATCCCTAGCAATGTCAGCATCCTGCAAGAAGGTCTTATGCAGACTAATGACTGGTGCCAAAGTCATGGTCTTAAACTTAATGCAAAAAAATGCATTATCATCCCCTTCAGCAAGAGTGATGTTCCTGCAAACTATGACATCAGTAACAATACCATAAGTACACAGTCAGTGGTGAGAGATCTGGGCACACAGGTCGATAGCAACCTTAACTTAAATCACCATGTCTCCACAGTGGTAAGAAGGGCATTTTATATTGCTCACCTCATAAGTAAAGGCATTACCTCCAGAAAAAAAGAGGTTGTAATCCCCCTGTACTCTTCCCTCATCAGGCAATAATAGAGTACAACCCTTCCTTTAGTATGTTCCTTTCCAAACACCTACATTAATTGGAGAGACCACAAAGGTTCCTTACAAAGAAAATTTAGGGTCTTCAAGATCTGTCTTATGCAGAGAGACTGAAATCATTGTCACATTACTCTGTGTCATACAGACTACTTAGAGGTGACATATGCATTGCATATAGAATTTGTTCTATATGCATTGCATATAGAACAAGTTCTGACCCAGGTTTAATGGAAATGCACATTCACAAGTCAAATGGCAAATGGGTCACTCGCTCAAAGGACCTTTATCTGGTATGTGATATCAACAAAACTTGCTGGAGAGACAGATTTGTCTCAGAAGTTGCCCCACCTTTGGAACAAGCTTTCTGTTCATGTTAAACAAATCCACTTACTGGCCCTATTTAATTGTAATTTGAATGATTGGATGGGTAACTGGAAATTCACCCTGGGGGTTCCACCTGTGTCCCTCTTGGACAGGGGCAATAGGTGCTGATTTTAGTGTCTGCTTGAACCAGACACCCTTGGGAACATGGGTTGAATTTGGCTATGCTTGTAAGGGCCCTGGGGCCATTAGCCTAGTAACCTCCTATTATCTTACAGAGAAAACAGACATAGCCTGAGCAACAGTAAACAACTCTTCTCTTGAAACTCACATTCTTGTGAATCAATGGAAACTCACATTCCTTAAAAATGTATCCCTGTAGTTTTAACATTTTTTTTCATTAAGCAGTGAAACAAAATGTATGAACCAACAAAAGAAAAAACTACCCATTTCAGCACATTTCAATCAACTCTGAGACCTAAGTCAGCAGTCTGGTGTAGAAGATTAAGGCACTTGTCTCCTGTAGCCAAGGTGCAGGCTTTGAGCCTGAGAACACTAATTAAATAATCTCCCATCCTTAACTAAGGTATTTCACACACACACACACACACACACACACACACACACACACACACACACACACACACACACACACACACACACACACACACACACACACACACTCACACACTGCTTGGAATGATTATGTCTCTTGAAAAGGAAAGCAGTAGCTGTTTTCTGGACAACATAGTTTGAAGCAGTAGCAGTCCCTGGAAGCCAGCAAACAAGCAGTCCCAACATAGTTCTCTGACCAACATGCATTTGAAGCAGAGGTTCCAAGTTTTCCAGATGCAAGCAAGCAGTCCCAACTTTAAATCTAGTGAGAAGTTTCAATTTAAATCTCATGCGTTGCTGTAAGTACATAATACTAAAGACTTATGATGGATGCACGGAGACTGTGTTCTTAAAGAAAAAGTGCACACAATTTTTTTTTTAATTTGTTTATTTAAAAAATGTAAAAATTAAATGTTTTGAAAGCCCACAGTGCCCGCCCCAAACCAGCAGGCCCTAGGCAACTGTCTAGATTGATGAACCTAGCCTTGTGCAGCATTCTACCATCACTAAGAATGATTCTGCAATACCATCAAAAGATTATTGATTTCAATAAATGGCTTAACTTGTGGTGTCATTCAAAGCAGTACAATACATGTCAGCCTGGGAAGAGATGGTAAACTGTCCCAACTACTTTGCCAGTGATGGCCTGATTCTCCCCAGAAGGCTTTTGGATATCAGACAAATTCTTGTTCACCCTCACAGTGTCTGTTTAGGCAATTGGTCTTTTAAAGCTTCCAACATAGCTAAAGAGAATCTGCTTAACATTATGGTATTGCTGTTCAATTCTAAGTACCTTAACAAAAACACTCCATTCCCTGCAGGCACTCTCTACACTGGAAAAAATCGATATATGAATCATCACAGAGACCTTGTTCAGGACTACAGAAATCACTCCATCAGTGCAGAATTTCATGGACTATCACACGTTCAGGCCTGTCGCATTAGACAAAGGCACTAATGGAGCCAATATCTCCATATTCTTAAAAAAAAAACTTCAGCTCGTAACTTGTTAGACAGAAAAATGACCTGAAACTCCTCCATGTCCAAGGTGCTATTAACAAAGCACCTTATCATATCATAGCTACCTCTATGTCCCCCTTGGCCCATACCTCCTACCTTACTAGTATGGAGTTACTATGTATTAAGCTAAGCACCATTCTCCTAGGAGACTTAACTAACCTTCCATAAACTGGGAGACTTATACATCCTCAGACTTGTATGCCCAGAGATTTCTGGACTTCATCAGTACAAAGCCCCTTGCCAAGTTAGTCCACATCTCTCGGGGCAATAACATCCTGGACTTAGTCCTTACCAATATGGGACAGCTTTTCTCCCCAGCAATTATAACTTTCTCCCTGATCAAATTAGACCACAAATCAGTCACATTCACTATAAGACTGAAGCCTGATGGATCTTCCACTATCTCAATATTTAGAGATTATGCAAAACCTAATCTACTAAATCTGAGTGATGACCTATGTAAATTCAAAAGCCCTTCCATATTAATAACCCGTGCTTATATCACAATATCGAAAGATGAAAATAGCGAACGCTATTTCATCGAACCTAAACTATCTATACCACATAATATCGAACATTCAGAACAGCAAATTTTTTCCTTGGGGAAAAAATTCTGCTATTCCGAAACACATACACACAACACAAGCACACCTAAAAAGCATCAATCCACACACATACACTTATAATCCTACAACTAACCCTACACTAAACTATACATACACTACTATCTATCCACTTATCTTAACCCAAACCCTAACCCTAAGGTCCATCACTTAACCTGCCCCTAACCCTAATTCACCTAACCCGTGCCCTAACCCTAACTCACCTAACCCGCACCCTAATCCTAACGACCACACAATCGCACACTTACCTGAACCAGACCCATAAATTTCCACCACAGCGCTGAAAATAGCGAAGCCACAGAACCGGCCAACTGAATTCTTTCCCTAGGAAAGAATTCAGTGTTCTGCGGCTTCACTATTTTGAGCGTTCACTCAAAACAGGTCGATATTAGAACATTCAAAGTTTTAAAACTTTGATGTTCTGATATAGACCCAATAACCCCACTGCTCATGCAGAATCCTTCACCGCCAAATTCTATGCACCTGTAAATACCTGTATAGCTGCATCTATCCCCATCAGAAATAAATACAACACCAAATTCAAAAATAAACCCCTATGGTGTAAACCAAATATAAACAGGCTATATGATAAAAGAAAAAAATTATTGCCCACGAAAATAAATCTAACTCTGAAGATGCCAAAATTTTTCTTGCTAAACTAAACAAGGAACTATGGACCCTGATCAAACCAAAGCCAGGTATGAGGTATAAAATAGCCACCCAGGTGAAGGATAATCACAAAGCCTTCTTTAATTATGCTAAAAGCAATATCCAGTACTGCACCAAGCTCATAGGTAAGAAATAATGCTCGATAGGGTGCGTGTTGTGTAAATAACACATACTCTGGGGTGTTCTGATGATACAGGCAGAGGGATTTCATAGCGCTGGAAGAGCATTATTTACACAATAACACATGCCATGTCAGGCATTATTATGCTTAGAGAATGAGCTATCTGTTAAATTGTGTTGTATTTGTTTTTTTAATTACTATACTTTTTTTTATATTTTTCATGAAAAATTGTTCCTCCGCCTAATGTTTCAGACTTGCTGTACTATATGTATCTGTTGTTGGAGGAAGCATTTTGCATCCAAAGTATAAGTTTTATAAGTATTTAATGTCTACACACACACACACACACACACACACACACACACACACACACACACACACACACACACACATTCACAAGCACAGGCAGACATAACAGATACATAGAAACACACACATTCAGAAATATAGATAGACAGACTCATATATTTATGCATAGAAACACACACACAAATTACAACCACTTTCATTCTCAAATTTTATTAAAAAAAAAAAAAAAAACACAGACTACAAGGTATTACAGCTATATTCTCCAAACCCCATCCCCTCTCCCACCTTTCTTTCCTTATAATTACCATCTCTGATTTTCCCCATATTGCTGCTGTATTCCTAGAAAAATACTGAGGATTAAACTACATCAGTAATGCCAAACATTAAAGTGTGTCATACCACTTAATGTTTAACGAAAACATGCTGATGGACTACCTAATTCAGTCAGTGCTCAATTTCTCTTTTTCTCTCTGTCTAAATTTCACTTACACTTTCACACACTCAAGCATGCACAAACTCACATGCAGACAGAAACATAAACACACATGAATGCACACACACACACACACACACACACACACACACACATGCTTTTCTTTTCTATTTTTTATCTAAAGTTTATGCTTGCTGAACAGTTCAGTGACCCTAAAAATGGTGATGGTTTGCATTTTAATTATCCACGTTTCACAACAGTTTAAAATGTTGAAGTGAAGTGCCAAACTCATTTTTCTGTGGGCATTGCTTTTTACGTTAACACCCTGCTGGAGAGCATTCTCCCAGTGAGGGTGGCGATGCTCAGGTCGCCCATTCTCTAATAATATCCTGGTTATAATATGATCAGGGTTGATAGAACTCAAAAAACGTGGTGGAGTAGCTTTATAAAGCGAAATGTAAGAACACTAAACTTCCTTAGAATGTTTTCCCTTGTGCAGTAACAATGCATTTACTTTTGCAAGATTTTACAGCTGAAGAACTGTGTAGAATTATAACTGTTGATGTAAATACTTCACTGTATATACACAGGTTCATAGGTAGGTACTAGGCTATTAGCCCTAGGGTCTATATAAGCCTAGCCAAAAAGGTACCCCGGCTTTCGCCACCCAAGAAAATTATTTTCTTGTGCCCCTGTCGAGCAGAGCCACTGAAGTGATCCCTGGGGTGAATTTCCTATTTCCCATCCAATCATCAAGATTTTTCTTGACAAGTGCTAATGAGGAGCTCTGTTTGACATAGATAGGTAGTCTGTTCCAGAGTGTCTTGTAATTATGTTTGTTGTTTCATGAGAAATTTAACCGTTGTTTTCCTGAGAATTGTCTGAAATTCACTTATAAATATAAATGTACTGTGGTAGAACTTTTTTCCCCAGGCCTTCACTGAAAATGGACTCTGCCCAGTTGCTCTTTCCCTGTCAACAAAGACAAATAATAAACAAATAATTACTATACCCTGACTATTTTGAAATCCTAACCTACAATAAACCTATTCCCAAATTCTGTAATGCTGAACTCCTCATCTCCCGTCTTAAAGTAAATAACAATAAGCAATTATGCATTAAAAGACATGCTGTAGGTGGATTGGACGCTCTAAATTGGCCCTAGGCTTGAGTGCATGCAGGTGTGTGTCTTGCCAGGCTGGCAACTCAACACCATAAAACTCCACAGCCAATCATGAGCAGACAGGTGATCTGCTGTGGTGACCCTACCCTAACCAGGAAAAGCCGAAAGAAGAAGAAGTACTCTATATTCCCCCAGGTAATAATGCTACAACCTTAGAAAACATCCCAAAATGGATCTCACATACAATTTCTAAAGAACGGATAATACTATGTGACATGAATTATGATTGGCAGATTATCTCCACAAAATATTCATCAACTAGCCTAAACCTATTTGGACTGAGTCAATTAATTTCCTCCCCCATCCATTATAAACATTCCAGAAACAGGGGCTCAGTTCTCAACTGAATAGTTGTGTTCAGTTCCACTAAGTATGTCTCTAGTGGCACCCTCTCTGATTCCTATGATCACCATAACTCTCAACTGTCCTTTTGGTCTGTTACTAATAAAATTTGTTGTTTTCAGACAACTCACTGAGAATCAGTCACTAAATCATAGCATACATTTAAGTTACAGATTTGATATCCTTCAGAAAATACATGCCAACACAACATGTGTTATTCTAGCAACTTTCTAATTTTATAAGAGAAATAGTCTGTCCCTATTTGTAGAGCTTTGTTCCCCTGTTGTTTTAGACTTTGTTCAGATTTCTTGTACTAAAAGGATGAGAGGTATGATGACCATGTCACTGTATATACTAACAGACTCAGTACCCATCATGTCCAACACTTACTAAGAACTTCCTGTTTTGTTCTCATTTCAACATTTCCTAGTTAGGGGTCACCAGTGTGGAACTCCAGTCCGCTAATGATTGGAAGTAGATTTTTTACGGGTGCCGAGGTGCCAGCTTGACGTCCAACCTTCAACGAAGGCACGCCCATTTTACGCATGTCTTTTGTACGCCACTCAACCATGGGGAGGACATGCAGACTCCACACAGAAGACGCTCCCTCCGAGAATCAAATGGGAGAACCTCTTGCTGTGAAGCAACAACTCTACTACTGCACCACCATGGCATAACTACTTACAAAGAACTTCCTGTAACCTCACTAATTTTAACCAGATATACATTTAACAGAATTCTAAGGTACTTTAACTGGTCTATCCTGAAAAATATTACACTCAATGAAGCTGTACACAAATTTAACTCACTTTTCCTGAGAACCCTAAATAGTCTGCCTCTAACTAGAATAAAAAGAATAAAGAATAACCATATTCCTCGGTTATCCATTCAAAGCAGGCAGCTAATATATAAAAGAGATAGGGCTTGGAAAGAATGGTTAAAATATAGATCTCCCCAAAACCTACAATACTTTAAAGAGCTATGCAACTGCCCTAAAAGACAGATTATTGTAGGCAAGAAAATCTAGTTCAATAACTCCTTACTAAATCATTCTTCCAATCCAAAACATTCTGGTCTTTTATAAATAATATACGCCACTGTGGGACATCCAGCACTCCTAATACTGCCCTAAATAACACTCCTGCCAAAATTGCTGATAATTTTAACCCACATTTTATAAAAAGCATTAAAGCCCTTACTAAACATTTTCCTCCCAACAATCCTGGCATGCCCTCTTCTCAGACAGCAAACACCCCATATTTCACCTTAAAACCCATCCCAACCTCCTACATCAAATTGCTACTTCTTAAACTGAAACACTGTTCTCCTTCAATAGACTTCCCAGCAGAATACCTCGGGTTGTCATCTATGTCTCTTCTAATTACCAGATCTGTCAAAGAATCATACATTCCTTCTCTTTGGAAAAATTCATCATCCCCCCTCATAAAGGAGGAACCTCATCTGATATATCAAATTTCAGACCTATAGCTGTAATATGTCCTTTATCAAAAATTCTGGAGAAGTACATTCGCGAGCAACTTCTTCAACATATTCTTCAGAAAAAGCTCCTTTTGTCTTCCCTTGGACTATTACATTCCACACTATTATGATTTAACAAGTACTTATCTAACAAATGTCAGTCTATTGAATGTCTCTCCACTTTTTGTCTCTCCCTTCCTGTCAATACTGGTGTGCCACAGGGCTATATTTTGGCCCTCTACTCTTCAATATATTCACTAACAATTTATATAAATTTCTGATAGCCTAATAAATCTTCAAAGAATTACTCAAAAAGCCTTTAACTCTGTTGAAAGTTGGCTACAAGATAATCACCTGCTACTATATCCTAAAAAAATAACTATTTCTCTTATTTCCAAAATCCCATTTCATCCCATGAAAAAAATCAACTTTAAAATTTCTTCCCTGACATATAAAACTACTTGGCATGACAATCCACAACAATTTTAACTCATTATATCCGAGTGACATCTCCAGGTGCATCTGCAGTTAACTCCTAGTAAAGCCTCTAGGCATCATATATTACTTGTTCATACTTGCATCAATAATTCCTAAGCCATGCTACGTACAAAGTTTTAAAATATTTAATCTTAAAGCTTACACAATGGCAAACTCAACTACATTAATAGTTGACCTCTGTCTAGTGCAGGTAAATAGATATTAACTGTTGTTTTTGATATTAATTTATATATATATAATCTTCACTTTTTTTTTAAATCTCAACAACCAAGTAACACAGACAGAACTCCTTTGCCTCATATGAAAGCTCTCAGCTAGATGAATAAAGTACTGCTGACAGTATGTGTGTAACTTGAGTGGTTGCTGAGATATTGTAAGTTGTTTACAAAATATTACAAATGTAATAGTTACTGTATTTACTGTGTTTAAGACCTAGAATCTAAAGATTATTAGCACTACAAAAACAGTTTCTGCTGAAGAGTTTGTCATTTATACTTCTTTCATAACTCCTATGGTTCCAGAGATATGAACATTTGTTAAAAATGCGAGGACGTAATTTGATTCTATCAAAAGGCTTAGGCTCCACCCATTGGAAGTTATAGTGAACTTCCTGAGCTCCATTGAAGTGAATGATTTAAATTTGATTTACATATCCACAACAGCATCAAGACAATCCAGCATAAACTAGGCCCCCTACATAGGATAAAGAAATTCTTTATAGACTCTGCCAGTGTAACTCTAGCTACCATTTACCTCTTATCCTCCTTCCTGTATGGTGTCCCTGTCATGACTGACCTACAAGTCTTACTTAGTTCTAAATTTGAACAGTACTATAACAAAGTTGTCAGATTCGCTTGTAACAAACCTTATGGGACCTGCCACTTTTTAGCAATAAAAACACTTAACTGTCTTGAGCTTCCTCACCACTTACATTATACTCAGCTCACCTTAACCGATAAAATCATCCATACTCCAGCCTCCTGCACAGCATTCAGATCCCTTCTCCAGTACTATCTTCCAAAGCAGGTTTTGTGCCAGATGAATGGACAGCATTGAACATTCCCTTCCTCAAAGGTGAGACTTCAACAGACCCAGATAAATAGAGACCCATAAGCCTGACCAGTCTCATCTGTAAGGCTATGGAAAAGATCATTATGGAATTAATAAATAAGGATGTAGGTAACCTACAGAGTTTCAACCCAAAATTATTCAGATTTGTCAAGGGGATGTCCTGCCTACTTAACCTTGCCTATTTTGAAAAACTTACTGAAGCAATGGACAGGGGTAAAACAGTGCACACCACATATCTAGACCTTGCAACAGTGTTCAGCACTATCCCAAACTCTAGTATCAAGTATCACCTCAAAGCCTTGTCCTTCTTCCCAGTATCATATGGGATACTGAGTGGCAACCTCTGCCTCTTGTATACAACTTCAACAGACCTTCTTCTGTCAGATCTTTTACACATTTGCAAGTTCAATGGTATCATAAGCACCTGCTCAAGGGATCTCAATCTCTTTTGTAAATTAAATAAGGGCAAGTTTGTAGCATGAAGAATGCCATTTTTGTGGAGCTGACTAACTCCACATAAAGACAAGTACCTTGTCTTACTCTGTTCAAATGTGATTTGGATGAACATATGGGTAACAGCAAATTCACTTCCGATTTAGGATTCCTACCCCTCATGGATGGGGAAAAATGCAAATGTACCAAAATATCCTTGCTCGGTCCATCTCTGGATTATTTGTATGAAAAATATAAGAGCTAAAAACTACAAAAGGAATGTAAGGCTAGGCTTGTTAACATCCTGTCAGATCAATAGCCTAGTAAGTACCTGTGAATATCTGAAAATGATATAATCGTAAATTAGTTCTGCTTACCTGGTTATGCATCGCAGCACTGTATTGGTCTTTCCACCTTCTGGCATTGCACTGTGGAATTGGAGGTGATTATAACTCTGGAAACTTTTTCCACTTCCATTTTCCTTACAGTGTCCTTGTCACTGTATATTAACTATCCTTTTAAAGCACATAGTTTTCAATAATCCCTGTTATACCACCATTGCTACTTATTACACTACAGTGATAAATAAATAAAATTCCTAGTTATTCCATGACATGCTGGAGGTTATGCCACTTTATTCATGATCCTACAGTTGTTAGTAAGCTGTTTGATCTGCTTTCCATCCACATTGTGAATTAATACACAGACCAAGACTGCACAATCTCTGCATCTTGTGGATTTTCACTGGTTATTTGACTTTCATGCTGGTCCTCCTAATCACCAATATTTTTCTCCCTCAGATGGCCAGTTATATATCCATTAATACAGTCCAGACCAAATGGCACAGCCTTTAATGTCTCCATTCATCCTATGTGAATCAAATTTTACTTGGCTGTACCACTTCCACTGGGATCCCCAGTCTACTTAACAGTGACCACTCATTTAGCAAGGCATACCTTGAAGATAGGTAATGCCTAATGGGACTAACCTGGCCAAAAAAGTAATGGTCTAGCATCATGCCATTATGCTGTCCATTAAAAAGGTAGTTAGGATTCAGGAACTTCACTAGTCTGCCATAAAGTGACTAAATCTATAATTGCTTGGTCACTGCTTGGCTCCTTCTTTATAGAAGGAGACTGAATTGTTTTGGTAGAGGTCCATAAATACTTCTGCCAACTTTTTTAGCTCACATGGAGAAACTCAACCTTACCTTGTTTTTCATCTCTCTAAGTAATACCTTAGGTTCATTTTATTTTTTCCTTGATCACATCTCCATATGTTAATTTGTTTCTGTCTCTATATATTTGGCCTCCCATTGCTGCTGCTCTGTTGTCGTGCTTCCTTTACAACATAAAGGTGAAGAACTTATTTACTACCTCTAATTGCCAGATTTATCACCCCCCCCCCCTCCAGGGCGGCCACAGTGGTGCAGCGGTTAACGTTCTCCAGTTCAATTCTCAGCTGGGGTGCCTTCTGTGCAGAGTCTGCATGTCCTCCTTGTGGTCACGTGGGTTTCCTCCGGGTGCTCTGGTTTCCTCCCACATCCCAAAGACATGCTGTAGGTTGATTGGACACTCTAAATTGGCCCCAAGTGTGAGTGTGTGTATGTGTGTGCCTTCTGTGGAAGGTTGGGCACCGGGCTGGCAACTCGACACTGTAAAACTCCACTGCCAATCATGAGCAGACAGGTGATCCGCTGTGGTGACCCCTAACCAAGAAAAGCTGAAAGAAGAAGAAGATTACCCCCCCTCCAGTAACCAACTGCAAGTCCAAGTTCTTCTGTACTATACATCTCTGTCGAGAGTTTTTAAGCTCATCATTTTCCTTTCTAAGCATCTTCCTTACTAGAGCCAGTTTGACTTCTCATGTTTTTTTGCCATCATTGTCCTATATCACTTTTAGGCATTTATCTTCCTGTGCACTTGTCCTTGTATAACTTTTTGTTCTTTTCTAACCTAAAATATCCATTGTTTCATAAGATGGCTGCACCATTCTGCCACACTTTCTTCAGCTGCTGCAGATACTCATCTCTCTCTGAACTCTCTTTTAAAAAAAAATGTTACGGAATTTTAACAGATCTAAAACACATTTACAAAATGAAACAGTCAAGTGAATGCACACAAAAAACTATATGGAGTCCATAGCAAAAAAATTACATTAAACAAAACCATCAAAACCTTTCCAACAAATCTCTATGTTTTTGACAAGATAATTGTTTATTCATGATAACTAAAGTTCTGTTATACACAGTTTGGAATTCTTTATTGCATACACTTTTTGAAAGGTGAATAAACTCTGAAAAAGAGAGGATATTCTTACTTTTCCAATTCATGGTGATAACTTTCCTAGCAATGGACAAAATGGACCATAGAAGAGACACTTGAGTTTTAAGTATCTGAATTCTCATCTTGATGAATTCCTATATCACTTCAGCAGTTGTCTTTTCCTTCCATCCATTCATATTATTACTTGTAGTACTTCCCAGCAGGCTTGTGTCCACCATTTTGCACTCTCAACCACTGCACCTTTTTTTTTTCTCACCCCTTCTCCAGGGATGACATTACTGCATAACGACTGTTGCTTTCAGGGTCCTTCACCACAGTGTCACTTCAGTCTATTTTTGGCTCAGATCAACTGCCATGTGTTGCCAGTACTCAGTTTCTGCTTTAATCCAGCTCTCACCATAATTCTACCACTTCTATTTCCTTTTTTGATTTGGAAGATAGGGCATCCTTTTTCATAGCTGGAATATGAAGATTTCCCAGAATTACATCACTATACCTAAGCTTATACTTAAGTAACTACAGACAGAAGATGCATATAAATGTGAATTTACAGTGTAAAATACAATCTAATGTTCATAAATGAGTGTTATGTTAAATGTGTGTTAGTTAGCAGGTTAACTTGCATTATTAATAATGTCATTCTCCTTCATAGTCATATTTACTGGATGCAACTCTCTGCTGTATCTTAAAATGGAAATTTTTATTGTATGTGAGATGCTTACTGGATACAACCCTGTGCGGTACCTTAAAATATCAGTTGTTTTTATTGTATGTGAGCTTTTCTTGAATGTTGGAGCTTTTATTGTATGATGGCATTTTTCTGCCTGGGTTTTGGCTAAATAGTTGCTCCTATTAGTGCAGTCAGACTCTCCTGGACAACAAAAGCAACTAAATAATAATTAAATAAATTACAATTTTCCTTTTCAAGCATCCCCAAATCCACTTCCTGAGCCTGTTGTACTTCATCCCTGTATCTCATACTATGCACCATAGCAACTATAAAAGAACTTCAGTTTATTGCTTTAGTAAGACCTTTAGACATAGACTTTGGTTGTTAATGAAGAGTTTGTTTCTACCTGATTTACCACTTCTATGCCTTTTGGATAAATTTTCAACCCTACTTAACCAAGAATTTATTTTCTCTCTTCCCTTATAAGAAGTAGCCTTTGTCTTTCACATATATTTGTGACCCAGCTATACAGACTGTTCCAGTTATTAATCATCATTTCTGTAGAAAAATTGTTCTATATTTCCATATTGCCATTGCTCTCTGTTCAATCTTGACTGGTTGTAAAGTGTAGGGGGATAAAACCTTGGCTGTGACCCAGAGGACCTATATTTGAGTACTGAGTCCAGGCACCAGCCTAGTCTTATCCATTCTCGCAAGGAAGGCTGTAGAAAGCCTTCATTGTCTGAAAGAGGGGTAGGCTCAGCACCTGGCAGATTACAGTACGGCTACTTCTCCTACCAAAAAAGGCACAGCACATTAGCTATATCGGGTATGTGAAAAATAAATCCATTGGTAGCATTTTAGGCATTACATCAACAGTACATGATATTGTACAAAGGAAGGGGGATTTAGGGGCTCACAGACATGAGAAGCTAAGAATGATGGCTGCACCACCACAGAGACACACATTATCAGTGTCTACCTTTGTAGACAAGATATGGGAAATACATAGGTCTATTGGGCAACAGGCTTGGCTGTATATTCTTGTTGTCATACAGACCTGTTATTGCATTTGAATACCCTGTTAATGTAGTCTATTACTAGTGCTATTCCCTCACATTAGCCCACACCTTATTGCTTTTTTTATGCATCATCTGGCCTCAGAACCATAGAGCTTGATTTCTAGTAGCCTTATGGCACTCCAGGACCGTAGTGTCCTAAACATATAGAATGATCTCAGGAACCTCTTTCGTCTGTTGTTTGGGCTTCTTGATTTGGCTGTCTGTCCCTGATAACTAACACTTTTTTACCTCCTCTATGCACATCCAGAATAGCTTTTCCATTTTTCTACCTAGTTATGCCAAGTTGTCCGGTGAGTCTACCTCCCTAACCCTCTTATTCCCATCTCAATCAAACTTCAAACCTTTTTCCTTTTAGGAGGCTGACTGACACACTTTAATAACATAGGCTATAACTCAGAAAGGATTAACATGAGCAGTAAGCCTTAACATCAGTGACTTCCATTTGTGGTAACACTTTCCAGTTCATCCACCACCCTCCCAAGGGCATGTTGATGAGGCAATCCAGGAAGCACATAGTGTTAATTAGCCATGTGCTCTCCCCATAGAAATGCCTGAAGCTCCAGAATTACACTACTGAGCAATTCAGAGGATCACTCAGTTGCATAAAGTACCATGGGTGGTGGAAAGATTTAACACTATGAGAATAAGGTGGGCGCTCATTGACTTCAATGTAAGAAGTCATAGTCATCATCATCTTCTTTCGGCTGTTCCTGTTAGGGGACGCCACAGTGGATCATCTGTTCCATTTCTTAATGTCATCTGCATCTTGCTCTATCGCACCAACTGCCTGCATGTTCTCTCTCACCACATCCATAAACCTTATCTTAGGCCTTCCTCTTTTCCTCTTACCTGGCCATCCTTATCATCCTTTTCCCAATATACCCAACATCCCTCCTCAGCACATGTCATAGTGCAGGTAAGTTTAATGGAGATATGGGGATGAGGTGTTAGTGTGTGTATGTATGTGAAAGTTTGTGTGCATGTGTATCTGTAGGGTAGGGATGCAGTCAGATGAATGTATATATAAACACACACACAAACATGCACACAAGTCTGTGATGTAAAGGGTTGTACTGCATGTCTCACTTTGTAGGAACTAGCAGAAGTATTTTACTGTAACTATTATTTCTGCATTCATTTGGTCATAATCAGACATTGATGTGTTCATAGTGGATACAATTGCTGAACTGTTTAGAACTAATACTGTGGGGATGTTTTGCATACTTTTTTACTCCTTTGTCACATTCATCCTAAGCATTATTTGTACTTCCATTTGCACAGCTTTTTTCTGTGATTCTGTTTTCTGTAATATTTAATATAACATTTTCTCCTGGAACTGTATTAATATATGAGATCTATTATGCTAGACAGGTATGAAAATACTTCTTTATTTCTTAGCAGAGACTTCTTTATTTCTTATTTTTCTGGCTTAGATAGTGTGTCATCAACTTGCACTGCAGACACAGAGGTCTGTTTTCTTTCTTTACTAGATGGATATGTTTCTGCCAGTAAGCAGCTAACTACAGAGTTCTGCAGTATTTATACATGATTTCAGAATACTGATATGACATATTTTCTGGCATTCCCCATCAGTCTGTCTATTCCTGTAGGTTACATCATTTAATTTTTCTCCTGTTTCAAATTGACCTTAACACTTAGCCAAAGGTCTGTTTGCTGCAAAGACAACCAAGACTGGCACTTTTCAGCTTTGAATTCCCTGATCCTTGCATTTCTATTACATAACTCTTGTGTGGCCTGGGTTCTTTCCATGTTTTTTTTTTAATGGGCATCACTACTTTCAGCCTTTCTTGTAATTTGGCAAGTAAGTTATATAACACTTTCAACTTTTTTTTTCTAGGTGTCCATCATTTAGTAACTCAGAATGACTGGATCTTGTTGACGGTTGGGGTACTTCTCTAATGGCATACAAGGAGGTATGGTAGTATAAAGCACACAACAAATGCTGGAATTATGGGATATTTTTTGTGTGTCTGGTGCTTTGCCTGAAAGCCTTGATGAGAGGTGGGAAACCATTCACCCAGAAATTCATCCCATTTATAAACACATAAAGTAATGTGATCATTAATGCTTTTAAAGAAACAGTTAACCTTTTACACTATTTCAAATCCTAAAACTTTATACATATACCTAATAACAATTTAAATATAGAATTTGTAATTTGGGACACTTATCTATTTGTTTTTAAATAAAACTACAACAAATATTGCCAGTGCAGTTCAGTGTTCAACCTTCTAGGACATAGACTGTTATATTTTAAAATTGTATATCACATTTATTGAAAACATTTACTTTATCAACTCCTTTAGAAATATGCATATCACTTAAAATCAAATATCTGAACCCCTGCACATTTCCTACATGTGCTAGACTTAACTTTGTCTAGTCTGCCCAATATATCATTTTGCTGGATGACAAGTACCTCTGATGTCATAACCTGTTGTACTACTCTGACTTGAAAGCCATTGTTTTAGGCTCAAGCTGTTCTCATTAGTCTTAGTGCCTTGCATCTTAATACAAGATTACAAACACTATATCTGCCTCATAAATTTATCCCTAGATCTACAGAAGGGAAGGGACTGATCTTGCCTCTTATAGGTTCATAGGTTAGTACTAGGCTAATTGCCCTTGCAAGCCATTTTAAGCCTAGCCAATTATCCCTTGTCAGACTTGAACTCTTTGCTTGTTTGTGTAAGGCAGGCACCCCAAAGGCCCCACTCCACCTTCTTGCATGGAGACATCATAAAGAAGAGGTCTGCCAATAGTTAAAGCTCTCCAGAAAGAAATATATAGGGGACCTGAGCATCACATTTTTCAGGCATTCATCTGAAAATAACATTCTCCAATTATCTTTAATTGACTTCAGAAATGTGTATGAAAATGTTCTATATTTTGAGACATGGAATATTACTTTTTGTCTCATCTTATTTTCTGCCGTATGCTACTTTTAAAGACATCAGCGTGGTTTCCCCAAAACATTCTTGTTAGCTTCTTCTACTATCTTTGTAGTATAACCTCTTTCCTGCAGTCTGTCTTCCATATGTCTCAAGCCCTGTCTTGATTTTTCGCCTTTCGAATATTTCTAGAAATGTTTACATATGCCCCTATAAATAATGATTTGCTGATGTAAATTTTCTGTAGTTTTAATGTTAAAGTCGTATCCTTTTTCACACGTATTTGTTAGAGCAAAAAAGTGCTCTCACTAATATTTCAAATGTAACATGAATACCCAAAACAGTTTCATTCAATTTACTTACAAAATTATTTGCATTATTCAAATCACACTTACACAAAAAAGAGCTCTATAGCATACATATGCAATTATTTGTTCCAGCATAAAGCTTTCATTGTACATAAATGTAATTTTCAAATGCAATAAATATTAGCACATGCTGCCATACCTGTCCAACATTTTTGCATAAAAATAATCATTGCTATAAAAGAAAATGTTACATATTTGACAGAAGTATAAAATCCACCACAGGACAGCCAGCACCACACAAAAAAAAAGGTATGTCACAAAACTTTTATTTCCACTGTTACAATAGATGCCCAGGGCAGGAGCACATATTATGTAACAGATTAATCAGCACCAGTAAATTATTTCTTGGCAAAATTTTTTGCAACAACTTCATAACTTCTGCATTGCTTTTCAGTGTTTTCTGCTCCCTCCCCTTTTTCCTAAGGAGCCACTGTTATTATTATTATTATTACTTTTGCAAGGGGAGAACTTTGCCTCATTTTAGGTTCAGTCTCTACTATTACCTATAGTACATAAACAGATGACTCAAACCCAAAGATGCAAATCCAAATATAGAATATAGGCTAAAACAAAATGCATGTTTGTTTTACTGAAGGTTTTCATATTTGCTGATATCTGTGCACCATCAGCAAAAATGAACTGTTTTCTTTTTTTTCAAACACCTTTATTAAATTATCACTTGTGACATGGACAAATTTACATTCAGATAAAAGTAATCAAACTATATTAACATAGAGCAGTATCAAATAAGCTGCTAATTATGCTGGTAACTTCAACCAACTCTTTCATATTTGGTTTTATTTTCTTTTTAATTTTGTATGTTTTTCTCCAAACTGTCCATGAAAGATTTATAAAAATTAAGTTTGGCCACAAACTGATTTTTTGCAAAAATCCTCTGCCCTAGAAATCACATTGCCAATTTGTTGCATCTGAGTGGTCTATGAATCATAAAAATTACTTGGGTTATAATAGGGATGAGGTTGACCACCACCCAGAAGGGCCTATGGGCAGCCAAAAGAATAACTTTAAGTTTTCTTATGTTCAGCACATAAGTTAACTTCGCTTATATACTAAACATAACAAGTAATTGATCACTTTTTAAAAACAAAATCACATTTCCTTTATTTTTTTAATAAAGGAAAATTATATCAAACAGTAACCATGAGTATTCATCTTAATATAATCATGTCACCTATCATATGTGCATGTGGAAATAAATATTGAATATCTGCAGCTGCAGTAACCTTATCTAAAGTGCCTCAGCTTTCTGTTTGTTGCTGTCTGATGATTGAGACAGCAATAAACAGAAGCCTGCACATGCATTAAAATGTGTATCTGATTAGCTGCTGTTCTGACTGTGGCTGCAGGCTTTAGTGGAGTGAAGGTAATTTTTTTCAAATGCAGGCAGAAAAAACATATTTTTTTTAAAGGGTTAGTTGCACTATGAATGAAGCTAACTTGCACACTATGATTAGTTTAAAATTGTACATTTATGTGAAGTAATTTGGAATACTTGTTTGTTTTTGTTTTATATGCTGGTATGCAACCAGATGTTTTTTGGGGGGAGGGGCTAGAGTTGCTGTAAATAAAATAATATGCCTTTTTGTTTGCTCAGTTTAAAGTCTGGCATTAAGAGCTAATTTTCATTTGTGAAATAAACTGGCATTTTATCTTCTTTGTTTTTGTGTATGGGGACTACCTGTATTGTGGATGAAAGTAATTTTGCCTTCTTTATTTGCTCAATTTAAAGTCTGGCATTAAGGGCTGGGCTCCATAGCATTTGTATGAAACAAGTGAATATTTCTTTATTTTGAATGCTGGTTAGATGTGCTATAGATTAAGGTAACTTGCCCTCTTTCATTTCCTCGGTATAAAGTCTAGCATTTAGGCTAGTAATCATTTATTTGAAATAAATTGGAATATTTACTCTATCTCTCTTTCTTTCTCTCTCTCACTCACTCTCACTGTCTCTCTCTTTAATATTACATTAGAATATAAAGCATTAATGGAGCATCTTAAAGTTAATTTCCACCCCACTCCCAGGGATAAATGACAACATTTCAGTCTTACCAGTCCTTAGGTTATGGGCAGGCAAATTATAAAATGGTACTTATTCATTTATTTGTTTACTAAATATACATTTGTATGTATTTAGTAAAACCAATCAAGTTCTTATGGAACTTGTTAATTTATGTATAAATACAAATTATGTGTTCATGTATTTGAGTATTCATTAATTTACTTAATATGTAATATACTTACTTTCATCAAAGTTTGATTTTTTTAATGTTACCTATGTATTAACCTATGTATTGTGTACTGCTTTCCATATGTTTAGAACTGACATATTTTGTCTTGGAAGTGTTTATAGGTAGTAATATTTTTAATTAATTTAGATAGTGGGAAGCTATCCCTTTAAATTTTTGTAAGTACTTTCAATGACTTTAAGGAAGTTATATAAGCTTAGGTCAAATCTCTATTTCCTGTTCTGATAAACTCCTTTATGATACATTTATTGGATGAAAGTGCTAAACCTATGATTTTTTTGTTTAATAAGTTTTATTGCATTTATTGGTTAATTGTCACTGGGTGGTCTATTTGGGACTGTGCCTCTTAATTGCAAATGTTTTCTTTTGATGCTTGATATTTTATTGCATGGAAGCCTTTTTGTGGAGTATCATTTTTTTATCTCAGTCAGAAATTTGAGGTGTACACAATCAAATGACTGTGATTGATGGGTATGGGCATTTGTATTTTATAAAGACAGCAGTTCTCATGGTCTTAAATCACAAAGGTGAATCCAATTTTCTGTTATATGCATTTAAAAGTTTTTGATGTGGTATTATGCTTAATTTTTTGGAAGATTATTGTAGGTTATTAAAGTATGTCAGCATTAATATTAGTAGATTTTATATTACCTGATGATAAAATGTTATCCATCACACACACATGAACTGATAAACTGTGCTGAAGTTCAAAATGGCCCAAAATCCACCACAAGAGAGAGTGCACCACACAACAAAAAATGTAAGTAAGTTACAAAACGTTTATTTCCAAAGCACACCCCAAGCTTACTGATTACTTTGTGTATGGTTGATGATGTTTGCTTTTAGCTGTGGAAGTCTCTGATGACTGTTTCCAACTAGTAATTGATTATTGCAGCTAATTTATGATGAATTTACTTCAGTTTGCATCACATTTTGCCAAACATCATGATGAGGTTGATTTTTCCAAGTGAGGCATGTGAATCAGTTCTAGACAAAATTTCCTGTATTTGGCATCCTTTTGCATCTGTGTAAATAAAGGTTTTGCAACCTGCTATCTTTTAGCATGTGGTGCTCTCTTTTGATAGATTTTGGATTATTTTGAGTTCATCCTATCCAAAGTTTACTGGTTCATCAGTGAGTGGTGGATGCGTAATCATAAGTGTAACATCAACAAAATATAAAAGGAAAAAGGGCCTTACCTCAAATAGTGTCCTACAGCCCTAATTCCCTGTGTGTGTGTGTGTGTGTGTGTGTGTGTGTGTGTGTGTGTGTGTGTGTGTGTGTTTGCAATTCACCATACAATATCTGTAGAACTAAGCACGACGTTCCTCCTCTTAATATGACACCTTCAGTGCATCCATGCACTCCTGCTGAAGACACAAAGTTGTAATATCTATATGTATTCTAACTCTACAAAAGCAAGGTCAGTAAATATTCTGCTTTTGAATTTATAGAGTAATAAAATATGTTTCCATAGAAAAAAGTATTGCTTTTTGCAATTTATTATTATTATTATTAATAATAATATTAATAATTATTAATAATAATAATGAGTTACTTATCTTGTTTCCTTGCCAAATCTATTGTTCTACTGCAGTTCACCAATATAAACTGTCATTTGACTGATCCTGCTGCTGAAAATAAATACCTTCACCTTCTTCTGCATTAAATGCATCCATTTTCGAGACTCGTTTTAACAGAGTGCTCCATAAACCAGAACTGCTCAGCCAGTGAGTGTTGTTTCTCAAAGAACTGCATCACAAAATTTCACTAACATTGCAAAAGCCAGCCAGATTAGGGGATGCCTGTGTTGTTTTTCCTTCTTGCCAGCCAGTGTGAAACAACTTCTGTTCCTTTCATTCCTGTCCTACAGGTGTTAGAAGAAGGTCTGCAGTATATGATATGACAAGCTAATTCTGCTCATGATTTTTATGATTGAAATGAAAAAACAAAGATAACAGGTGAGTATTAAAGTATATGACTTAATTTCTTTCTCAGTCATACATACTGAGTTTACTGGCTTGTGTCTGTGTGTGTGTATATGTGTGTGCACATGCATGTGACAGATAACTGGGATACACTAAAGGGCTGGAGATGTTAGTTGTTTACATGTTAGCAGCTTTCGGAATGCACGTCTCATAATGTCAGCAGAAAATCAAATTATCTCAGCTACCCACTTCTTCACAGCTCTCTGACTCCTCTTCTGGCTGTTTCTACTGTATCTTTCCTTTTCTTCTCTCTTGTTACCTACCAACCTGCCACCTGTCTCACTGTTTTCCACACCATCCTACTGTCCAGTGCACCTCTTACCCTTAACCTTGTCTAATCAGCACATTCTGCAATGGACTTTTTAGGATAGGCTCTAGCTTCACTATGATCAGAGCAGCCCTTAATACTTTATGAAACAGCCCTTTAATACATTTTGAAAAGTGCAATGAAAAATGAAATGAAAATAAAACTGAAAGTTGATCTCAAGACTGCTGTAACACCAAAGGGAACTCATTCCTAATTTTGCAGACTCTCCTTCATTTTGCCTTAGACATTTGTCCTGTTTCTTTTAAAATGTGTGGTTTTCTGGCAAAAGGCTGAGGATTGCATCCTGCAAATAATGGCAGCCATCTAAGTTTCAGACGTCATCTCTTTAAGATAAAGCTTGTGCATCTATATCACGTTATCGAAAGTTTACTTAATCGAATCAATAAAGGTCAAACTTTATTGATCGATTAAGTAAAACATCGAATAACATAAAAAAAAACAAAATGACGTAGGCAGGGGGGCAAGCCCCCCTGAACCCCACACACCCTCCCTATTTAAATATACCAACTCTGACACCGCACTACATTGAGGTAAATGGAAATCTCCCCTTACGGAGATTTTCGTTTACTTGCACGATGTTCTTCACTTTTGATATTGTCGTGCCGACAATATCAGACTCGATATTGTCAGCTTACGACAACGTGAAGTAGACCCAAGCTTGCTTATGCAAGCACTGTTTTCTAGCAACGTTTAAGGTTTCTCACATGCTTGTATGTGCATCATACCTCACAGCTGTAGATAATGTTGCTGAATACTCTTAATTTTGTCTCATATGTTTGTTCTGCTCCTAATAAAGTTTGTGGTTTTCTAGCAAATTAAGAACTGCAATCATTAAATAATGACAGGGTCCAGGGGTGTTCATTTGAGCTTCAGATTTCAAATACCTCAGGAAATGCATGCTAGTCCTAAACCTATTATTCTAACAACTTTCTAAGAATATAACAGCTGTATTTAAAATATGTCTAGTCTTTGTCTCTGATTCTTGAGCTTGGAAGTTGATTGCTACAGTATGCCTCTAGCAGTGATCTAAACATTTTAGTAGGGCCATTATGTGTTAATTCATTCATTTGATCACACATATGTTTGTTTTTATGTTTGTGTACATTTGCTTATTCATTTGATCATAATCTTCCATCTGAATTGTACACAGTAAGTAATGTGATTTCAGTTGATCAGCACATATATGTATGTTTGGGAGGTTGCAATGAAGTGAGACAAGTATCCGATAGTAGCAAACTGAAAAATACAGTTTAGGATGAATATATTTCTGTTTGTTGTTTAAGCTGTTTTGTCTCCCACATAGCTGACCATCAACTGCCCCTAGTGCCCAGACCTGATTGCCATGTATGCTGATCCTTCCTATCACCCTCAGGCAGCATTGCAGGGTTGTTTCCCTGGTCTACATCAGAAAAAACAACCATGTGAGTGGGTCTTGTGCATGCATCCTCCTCCACCCCATTCAAATGTACATTCCTATCCTCTCTGCCTGTCCCATCAAGTGCCCAAGCTACTATTCCCTCTGGTCACCTGGGCTTAGTCAGGGTTTTATTCCTCTATGCCACTGGCACAGGTCAAGGTGTTTCTGCCTGTCATAGGTTTCATGGAAAACATGTTGTGATTTTAGAGGAGGTGGTCACACTGGATGTTTTTTGGCAAGTTATTTTGCTGTTATTAACTACTCTAATGTGCACTGTTGCACTGAAGTCTCAACAGAGTTGTGATTCTGTAATAGGTACTGTGATTTGTTTCCATTCAAAACTGGTATTAATATCTCTGTTATTAACCTGAGTCATAGCAGTTTTATACACTACTTCAAGACATCAAATGAAAAGGCAAAGACTGTTGGAAAACTCTGTGTTAATGGCTGGTGTCTATTACTTTGTAACGGTTTGTTCATTGTTTATCAGTAAAATATGCATAAATATGATACTTATTAATGTATGATATTTATATATCATATAATGCTAATATTTTAGGCTGAGTCACTAAAAAAATGTAGAAATGTCTCAAGAGCTTGTCCCCGTAGCTCATTATCTTTATCGCAGGGTTTTTAGTAGTTTTGGATCGCGAGGGTACAAAGTTGTTTTTGATTCTTTTTCTGCAGAGGGGTGCTAGATGGTTAAGGATGTCTATAGTTATTTAGTAATGCAACATGCATATTTGCATAAATAGATTTCTGAAAATATCTAAGGCATTGTCCTCCTGAATTCATTGTTGGGTGGCATTTCACATGCCAAGTCACCACAATGATCAGGAATGGTTTATCAGACAAGTAGAGTACTTTACCAACCATAGAGTGCTTATATACTACTTTATGGTATCAAATGAAAGCAAACATACTGTTAAAAAACAGGCATTGATAGGTGGTGTCTAACCAGCACTGTTTTTCAGATACGCACATTTATTTGTCCATTAAATATGCAAATGTGCATGCCATTCATAATTATGCATACATCTCAGAAATGGAGTGAATTTTGCAAAACTGCTTTGTAAGAAAATGAAGAGCACATCTGCATGAGCAAAAGTTGCACTTATAATTGGAAGGTCTATCTATTGTCTTACAGAAATATTAACATTTGTATATAATTATAGTTTTGATTATAATTAAATGTACTTATTATGGGATCACTTGCTCAGTATAAAATCACTGTTAAGTCTGGCTGACATATTACTATCACCATTGTGAAACAAAGTGGGTGTTGAATAACTCTTGTATTTCATTTTTTTTTGTATCTTTGTTTCTGAGATGTACACATTTGACTAAAAAACTGCATTCTCCAAATTCTGACTCTGATGATAACTGTCAGATTGTAAATTTGACAGTGTCAGGAGGTGCAAAATTCCATTCTTGCTAGTCTTGAAAGAACTAAAGCTCATACTCAACTAACAATATCCCTGTTTCCACATATATTTTTTTAATTTTTAAACCGCATCTGTTATATTTTTTACAAAATAATGTGTTCTGCAAATTCCTTCAAAACATTACCCAAGAGTAAGCCTATAATTTTCTTGAAATACACCCACTCCAGGTATATTAGAACATCACAGGGGGCTCCAACTCTTTTGTGTATTTTAGAAATAACACTGAACACAAACTTGAGGAGATTCAACATATAGCAATGATATATCAACATAACTTAAAAAATCTTACAGCAGCTTTTTGGTAATTGTTCATTCTATTCAAATAAAGCATAACTAAAAGCCTTTATATATTCGCTATCAGCTTTCACTACTATTTTACATATTTTGTCATACTTATTAAAGTTCAAAACCAAAACATTGCCCACTTTATCTGAGTTATACATCACTGCTGTTTGTGATTTCGATTTCAAATTATTTAAAATTAACCATTCATCCTTTGTTAAATTATGATTTTTAGGCATCTGCATATCATTTGTAAATTAACAAAAACAATTCTTGCTTGCATACAGTTTTATTTTTCCCAAATTTAACCTTATTATTAAATTGATTTACTGTTTTAATGTCAGACATCTTGAGGAGCTGGTAACTTCTTCCCAAGGCACCACGAGAAAATACTTCACTTTTGCTTAAATCAGAATCATTCATAGTACCATCATCATAAAAATAAACTGTTACATTTTAATGTTTTAATCGGAAAGCTCCTGTTATACTGTTACAAAACTTAAGTTATTTTCCTTTTTTACTTTCACTACTTAAGAGTACATGTCACTCTTTATTAAATTAATATTTTAATATTAACTTCCTGCATAACAAAAACAAGTCAATTTGAATAGCTTTCCATGTTTCAAATGTTATAAAGACATTTAACCCTTTTGATAGAAGTTCTAGGTAGCTGCAGGAGTGGCAAAGTCTAGTAAATTCAGTACATATAAGTTAGTCTTGTGTAAAACAACGTTTTCAGAATGTTTGTCATCTTGGATGTCTTCCCTCTGAAGATCCAATTATAATATGTGTAATTCCCACAGTTTCAGGCATAACTGTTGTAACATCTTCTTGTAGACTTTCTTCTAACAAAATTTAACAGCTATTAATTTCTTCACCAGAAGATACTATTGAACTTTAAGATGACACAAAATGTGACCTCCTATTCATGATGACCATGTCATCTGACCAATAGAATTTGTGTTCTTGAGTGTTAAACAGTTTATTATCATCATCATCATAGTCCTTGTGATCATATTGGTCAAACAAAATGATGCTGTATGTATGTAGACTGTTTAAGCTGAAGAGAAAAATAATATTGTTACTAAAACAGAATACAAAGAATATAATTGGGCATTGATGCTAAAATGCTGTTACACATTCAGGTTTAAATAGAATTGTAGTTTATACCTGCTTTAAAGATCAGAAGTTTGAAATACTGACTGGTCTGTCATGTGACTTGTGATGTAATGACAAGAGGAGATCCATAGTTGCACTGTGAGAAATTTATTTTTAATATTTGATGAACCATTTTGAATCACACAAGCTTGCAGACAATTTTATTCTTTTTGTTTAAAGTTGTCCTTGTTTGATTAAACTGCTTGATTTTCATTTGCAGACTTCTATCAACCTGCCATTAGTCTGTGTGTCTTTCTGTGAGCATTTCCATGTCCAATCCTCTTGTCTCTGTCTTTACAAAAGTGGCTGGTACTTTTCTAATTCTTGCACTGCTTTTTTATGAAGAGGAAATGTGTCTTTATGTCAGACCCTCTTCCCATGATGCACTTGCAACAATTGCAAGAGACCAGTATACCTCTGTATATGTGTGTGTGTGTGTGTGTGTGTGTGTGTGTGTGTGTGTGTGTGTATATATATATATATATATATATATATATATATATATATATATATATATATATATATATATATATATATATATATATATATATATAGCCCTACTAAATCCAGCACTCGTAGTAGTAGTATATCCAAAATTAGTGGTGAAAATAGGCGAAATAAGCAAACAGCAACTTATTTTTGTAGTACCTAGTATTGTGACAGTTGGAAGCCAGGAGGAATGGAAATCAATAAAATGAAATGAAAATAAGTTGCTGTTCACTTATTTCGCCTATTTTCACCACTAATTTTGGATATACTACTACTACGAGTGCTGGATTTAGTAGGGCTGTGTTTTTGATTCGTGCACAGTAGTGTGGTTGGTCGAAAACACGGGCACCTATTTGAGGAGGATTTTATAGATATATATATATATATATATATATATATATATATATATATATATATATATATATATATGTATGTGTATATATATATATATATATATATATATATATATATATATATATAAAAAAAATTGGTACTGATCCCTTTGGGGATCAGAAGGAACTATTCACCAAAGCACAAACAGCTGGGCATATTTCTGCGAAAGTGCTTTTTACAGAAAAAACACTTTCGCGGAAGTATGCCTGCAGCTAGAGGGAGTCGTGGGGGAATGACTGTTGCAGAGAATGTACTACAGTGCAGATAAGGGAATATTCCCTTTTCTTCAGTGTAGTGCAATCTCAAAGTGAGAATATTAAAGTAGGGGGGTGTGGGAGGCACAGGGGGGCTTGCCTCCCCAGCATAAAAGTAGATTTATTGTTTTTTTTTACACACACTTTAACGAAAGCGCTTTTTCGGTGAAAGCGCTTTTGTTAAAGTGTGTTCAGTGATTGTGGATTCGGACTATTGAACTCTAGTTCAATAGTCCTAGTTCCATATATATATATATATATATATATATATATATATATATATATATATATATATATATATATATATATATATATATATATATATATATATATATATATATATATATGGATACAGATAATATATATATATATATATATATATATATATATATATATATATATATATATATATATATATATATATATATATATAGCTATAATTATAGATGAAGTAATGTATGTCTAATATCTCAAATTGAAGAATATAGTACATAGCTCATTTTCTATCAATTAAATATGTAATTAGAAGTACAGTAGAACTATACAAGACGTATAACAATTTTTTATGCTTTCTTGCAGTCCAGTACCTCTGTTTACAACAAATACTGATTCTGAGGCTGCACTAGGTAGAAATTATGAGCAAATTCAAATTAAAATAATAATTATATCACCTTCTTCTATTTTGTATTTTGTGGTGTATTTTCTTTACACTGGGTTTTACTTGTATTCTTCTTCCAACTGCATATTTAAACTGGGAAAGAGACCACAGATTTGTCTCTTGAGAATCACACTGAAATCAACCTCCTACCCTGGTGCTCTTTTGTTTTTAAACTCAACTATCTCTGTAGTTGCATGCCCCTTATGTTAATTTGATTACATATTTCCTTCCTTCTCCCGTTTCATTGGCTATTGTCAATAAGCGCAAAATTATAACTTTGTGAAATCACTCCTGTTCAGCTCTTTAAATTTATTGGCCATTCTTCTGTATTCCATGGAGTCAGAATATAAGGTGCCAACCCCCTTCCAATCTATTTTGCTCTTTTAAAATTAGTGTGGGGGTGCAGAGTGGCTTGCTCTTTGCAAAAAACATTTTTTAATTTATTTTTACATGCACAAAATGCAGTTGGTCAGCAAAGTAAGCACACACACGCACACACAAATGTATATATATACATTAAAGCAACAGCTTGAAGCAGATTATTCCCAGAGTTCACTAGGCAAGTAAGAAATGGAAGAAGAGTGCCAGACCTTTCTTCCATATCACACACACACACACACACACACACACACACACACACACACACACACACACACACACACACACACACACACACACATACCTATGAACAATTTTGAGTTACCATTCCCATCTCACCTCATTACTTTAGGAAGAGGGTGGAAAGTGGAGTACCCACAGAAAACCCACATGAACACAGGATGGGTATGCAGACTGTACACAAGAAAGCGCTCTCAGCCAATGAACATATTGGTGAACTTCTTGCTGTGAGGCAACAGTTCTCCTCTCTTTGCCACTATTCTGCCGTTCTTTCTTTCATTTTGATCATATTCTAACACTAGCAGTATATAGAGACATAGCTGTAGCTATGAATTTTTGGGCCTTGGACACATTTTGAGTTGGACTCCCTTTGCCCCTCCCACAAAGATTCCTCAGAATGGTTCTGTGTATGCTGTTTTAATAACTCACAGACACACACACATGTACAAACAACAAAATATTACATGCATCTACACACATAACAAACATGAGTTTCCCTGCCATTGTAGAACTTTAGTAATCTTTCACTATTTTCAATATTCTTCATCAGGCAGACACTCATAAGGCTGTGCTTTTCTTTAGCAAATGATTCCCTGCATCTGTGAGTGTCACCTACACCCAAAACAAGTATAGAAACTCTAACTGGTTATTATGCAACTTCATGATAGGTAACTAACTAAACCTATAAGTGAGGACCATATGCAGTAGCCTGTTGGTATTTATTTTGTATGCAAATGTAGCTGGAATTCTGTAAATGCTGGGATATTTATGTTGGCTTATCCTGTACAGCATGAGTAGAAATAATTCAGTCAGTTTTAAGAGCTTCAGTCAGTTACCACTTACTGTGTTTGTGCCCTTGAACATATTATTTTAGTTCCTGTGCTCCTAGAATAATAGAAAACAGGATAATACAATGATGATTATATAGGTTAGCTGCTTAAAGTGTCTAAACTATGCTAAAACATGTCCTTAACTTCACTATTAGGTAGTATGACATATATAAATTAACTGTGACTGTATATCCCATGTACAGAAATAGAATTTGTTCACACATAAGGATGGCTTAGTCCACCTAATATGGCCACTAAATTATCTTTTACATAAAAAGCAATTCATTCTTCACCCTAGTTCTTTCCATAGCCCACAAGAACTGTTTTCTGATTATCTTTTGTATTCTTGAATGCCACCACAATTTTCTGTTTGTTTTTAGTTTTCTAAAGAAAGTCATTTCATTCATTTGTAACTCACATAAAAAAAGACTCTGTGTGCCATCCCGCCACTGTCCTCTTCACATACCTCTGTTCTTGATGTAGTGCTTTTCACTATAGATGATATCCTCACCATTTCTATTGAACTTTTGTCATTACCCAGAGTCAAATGAGTGTTTCTCTCATGAGTTTTCTGTCCATACTTTCTTTGGACACAAGAGGTGTCCCTGTAAGGAGAAGTTTATGGAGACAAAATTGAAATGTAATATGAGTTTTGCATTATGGGATGGCACGGTTGGAAGGTGGTGAGAGAATACCAAGAAGCAGCTTTTCAGTTGATGAGCTTATGGTATGTTAGGTCAGCCTGGGAACAGAAGAAGAATGAAAGGGTCGATTTAGTTGGGAGACATTGAGGGCAGGGTAGAGAGCAGGAACACAGTTTTGTCAGTGCCTTTTTCTTTAAGTACCAGTTCATCAGGTTTTCCCTTTTTTCTTTCTTTCTTTTTTGCATGTTTATTTATTCCTTGATTCCCCAGTGGGGTGCTATCTTGGAATGACAAGATGGTTGTCCTCTAGAAACCAAAGGTCACCTCTGTTCTTTTTGAATAAGTTATATAATCCTCTTCATAACCTGCATGTGATATTGGTCACTCTGACAGTTTGTCATTTATAAAAGAAGGTGTAGATCCTTCCTTATTGTTAGGGACAACTTTGCCATAGCTTACTGACAAACCCTTTAGAGAGTTTATTTAAGATATGAAGGGAAGTAACTACATTACATTTTGTATGGCACTGAAAGAACATCCTGGGATTTTATTGGGCTCATGAAAATAGTGTTTTTGATTAGGCTCACTGCTACTTTGCTATGATCATAAGATATGAAGGGGTCACCTCAGTGGCCTTGTTTATTAGATTTTTGAAATCATAGCTAAATCTTTTTGTAGGATCTTGATGATATGTTGCTGTTTACAGTTCATTACACCACTTTTTTTCAGGGGTACTACAGTAGTAAGTGTTAACTCCAAGTTTTCCCAGGTACTTGATGTAAACTTTCTTTCTCCCTTCTTTGGCTGCAACCTTAAATTCATAGGAGATCTTAGTTGACTTGAACTATATCAAATAAATTGCTATATGCTAAAATGTAAGTTGTAACCAAGTTGTATTTATATATATATGTGTGCATATGGCTTTAACTGTAGTATGTACCAATATTATATTTATAGATGTAAATGTATATGGTATACTGGCACTATGCAGCAGGCACAATACCTACAAATCTTCTCCTAAATATGAATAATTTAATTTTACTTTGTTTCATTTACAAGACGGGAAAGGTTTAATTTGTTTTTCTTATTTTGTTTGTTTGAGTACACTCAATTTTTATGTGTAAACTGGTTTCGCAAAATGCTGTCATAAACTTGAACAGCTTGTGTTATAACTAGGTTGCAGCGTCAAACAGGAAAAATGGTCTACTTCACTTAAAATTGTAAATGACTATACTTGAAGGTGTCTCACTGTTAAACTTTTATATTGATGTAATTGTTTTATTCAGAAATTTTGGTTTAGAATATCGCAGTTACTAAAGATGAATGATTGTACTCTTAATTCCATTGTTTTTCTATGAACTTCTCTTGGAAAATGATCACATAATTTTACCTGTGTGGATTTTAGGGATATATGTGTGTGTGTGTGTGTGTGTGTGTGTGTGTGTGTGTGTGTGTGTGTGTGTGTGTGTGTGTGTGTGTGTGTGTGTGTGTGTGTTTGCTTCTTATCTGTTAAAGCTGCCACTCGCTGTCTTTATCCATTACTCATATCCAGTGTCACTTCCAAATTTTGCTGCCAATTTCCCTCTCAGTCATCACACAAAATATGCAGTTCTTGTAATTTAGGATATTTCCTATATTATTATTCTTCTTTCAGCTTTTCCCAGTTAGGGGTCACCACAGTGGATCACCTGTCCGCTCATGATTGGCAGTGGAGTTTTACAGTGTCGAGTTGCCAGCCCGGCTCCCAACCTTCCACAGAAGGCACACACATGCACACACTCACACCTAGGGCCTATTTAGAGTGCCCAATCCACCCACAGCATGTCATTGGAATGTGGGAGGAAACCGGAGCACCCGGAGGAAACCCACGCGACCACAGGGAGGACATGCAGACTCCGCACAGAAGGCACCCCAGCCGAGGATTGAACCGGAGAATCTTTTGCTGTGAGGTGACAGTGCTAACCGCTGCACCACCGTGGCTGCCCATATTTCCTATATTATTAATATTTCATAATTATGTACATAATACAATCTATAAGAATAATGGCATCATTTTACAAAATGTCATAATATATGATAAGGAAAGCCACAGTAGGTCACTTTTATTTGCTTCTAGCTTATGTTAAAAGAAAACTTTTCAAAGATAAAGAAAATTCCACAGTAGGTGGATAAGGAGGTGGAAATGTTTCCATTCACCCTAGCCAGTGATGTAGCAAAGATGTTTAAAGCTGTAACTATAGCCTAGGTGACCCAGGTTTGGTTTGCAGCTCAGATGTCTGAGGCACTGGCAGGGAGCCATGCTGGGGGGAGCATTCATCTAGGTACTGTCTGTGAGGAGGCATGATTCACAGAGGGAGAGTAGTTCTCAGCCATCACAGACAAACACAGAAGAGTGAAGGAAGAAAATGAGGCCGTATCATAAAAAATGCCTCCTGTCAAAGCATTTGACAACATAACTGCCACCTGGATGCTCTTAAAATCCACATTTCCTCCAGCCCAGAATAAGAAAACATCCAGGGATGGATGGAGGAGCTGGTAGACCTGATGATAGATGGGGGGGCACTGGGACAACTGGAAAGTATGAAGCAAAAAAGGAAGAGAAAAAAATGTTTCCATTCACCTTGACAAGGAAATGGAATGAGATTTCCCTGCTGTTAGTGCTTCACCCACATGGGAGACATTGTCACCTCATGTTAACATACAAAGTGCTGATTTCTAAATAGCCAACACATTGGCCTTACCTTTTTTGAATGTGTGTACATAGGTATGTTTGCTGCTTATTGGACAAACAACAATAAGTATGGTTTTATGTAAACTCGGAAGGCTGTGAATTACTCTGGAAATTAATGTTAGGGTTCATCTTCTGTATAAGAACTTTGAACAGCTAATTTTACTTGGCTATCTAGTACTGAGAAAAGAGTCAATGTACTGTTCCTCAGATATTACCTTATATTCACATACATTTTTAGTGAAACCCAGTCTGATCGACTCAGTTGTAAACATGTACCACATCAAGATTTTGTGCAGATGGGGAAGTAGTTTTGATGACTTTCCGGCTTGATCAAGCCACGGATGCACATACTTCAATGTTAAAACATAAAAGTATCAACTAATTAATGCACATTTATTCCATTTACCAGAAAAGAATCTACTTGACTATTCTGTTTGCAAAAAAAAAAAAAAAAGTGCACAAAACATGGCTAATCTGAAATGCACACATTTAATATCTAGCAATTAATCCACCAGAACTGTTTCACACATGCTCAAAATTAGTCACCCACGACCCTGTACTCAAGTTATAAAAATATAGATCATCATGTGCAAGTCACAGCCTCTAAGGAGGACTGTCACCCCTATTAACACCCCAATCCAATGTTGTGATATTATGCATGTGCAATTTTTTAGTATAACGTAAATATGAAAATCCAATAAGGGGTTAAGGAAGACTGCAACCCCATTACAGACTATGAATATTATTTAACTATTTTGGAAAGTTTACTCCATGTACAACATGATGACCAAGTTGCTGCATTAACTACTCAATATACACAAATTCCTTTTATTCATGTTGTATGCATTACAAATTGTTTGCATAATTTGCACACTGTACTAATCATACAGCTTTTAAGGTGGACTACCACTCCTTTAAACCCCCCACTCAAGAGTTGTTATTCATTCATTTATGTTGTGCAGAAAAAAATGACAAGAAAATGTGTGGTGGGGAGGTTAAGCTATATGACTTGTCAGCAGTTTTGTTTTCTTAGGAGTATGCTACCTTTGGCACCATATATGTTGCATCATTTTTTATATACTGTCAGGAGTTGACTTGGGGTGAGCACACCTGCCAAATCAAGTATTGTATGGATAAGGTAGGTGGTACTAGGGTGCGATTTGGTACTGCATGTCTGTGGTTGTGCTTTTTTGTGATACAGCCATCAAACCTATCTGGTCATATTTATTATGTTCTCCCACACTTTCTAGTACTCTGCTCATCACAGAATGAGATTAGTGTACAAGACTGCTCAAAATACCAGTTTTTACTTAAAATCCTATTCTTTTATTTATTTAGTCAGTTAATATTTCTTGACTGGGAAAGCCTGACTGGTAAAGTACCCCTTTTCAGTGGAAGCTGGAGATTAAATTCTCATTAAAGTTAAGAAATTAGCAAGTAATTTTTATTGAGAGTTAATTTTATTACTGAGATGTTCTAAATTATGACCAAGCTGAAAAGTAATGACTTCTTAATAACTTCTTTCTCAGTAGGACATGCTCTAATGAACATAATTACTAATGGTATCAACAAAACTGTAGCCTATATTTTTCATTGCCTTAGCTGTAAAAGTTTGCTTAAAAGAACTGTTTCTTTTACTAGCAGTTATGCTTTTTCCTTACATCATGTATAATAGATGAATGAAACTTTTCATTTTTTTTTAAATTAAGCTGCCTACTTTCTGTCTTCAAACAGAATTGTAGGAGAATCTGCACAAGGCTGACAAGAGATGTCAACATCAATGTCAACTAGAATTGTTGGTTTGCAGCGCTCCTCCTGAAACTTGTGGCTAACGTAATTATTCTTTTGATTACCTAGGTTACCACAACAACAAAAAAGGGACCAACTCAAAGGTTAACCTTCACTGTATAACAAACAGCAGTAATATCCACAAAGAAAATGCAGTGAAGGAAGCACTCGATGGTTATTACATCATTTACAGTTATTCCAAATAGTTTTGGTACAGATAGTGTGCAGAGTTTTTTATGTAAATATAGTCAAATGTCAGGAAGAGAAATTGAAAACATTTATGAATTACTAGATGTTGTTTATAGGTTCACATGTTCATAGGTAGGTATTAGGCTATTGGCCCAAGGACCTAAGTAAGCCTAGCCAGCAAGGTTCCCTGACTTATGCCACCCAAGAAAGCTATTTTCCTGTGCCCCTGTTGAGCAGAGCCACAGAAGTGATCCCTGGGGAGTATTTCCTATTTCCCATCCACTCATCAAGATTTTTCTTGAAGAGTGCTAATGAGGAGCTTTGCTTGACATAGATGGGTAGCTTGTTTCAGAGTATGGGAAGTCTCTGGGACAGGAATCTATCCCTCCAGCATGTCCTGTTTATTGTGCTGACAAGGTTTAGGTCCCTAGAGTGTGAAGCTCATGGGATTGGGATTTCTTTAGGTGTAGCATGTCCAACATCTCTGAGTTTGGCATACCTTTATATGTTGGGCAGAGATCACCTCAGAGTAGGCAATATGCTATGGAGTTTTTTCTGACGGTCAGTGTAGGGCATCTGTTTAATGCCAGTAATCCTCTTTGTGAGGTACTTCTGTGGCCTTTCCAGCTGCTGCAGATGTCTTGTGAGGTATATTTCAAAAGGGGCATTGTACTCTATAATGGGTCAAATGAGTGTCGAGTAGAGGAGAACAATGACCTATTTTTTCCTGGATGAGAACCCTCTTGTGATGAGGTGTGCCATGTAGAAGGATTTCCTGACTACTGTGGTGATGTGATTATCAAAGGAGAGACTACTGTCCACTTGGGTCCCAAGGTCTCTTATCACACATTCATTGTTAAGTAGACTGCCACATATGTGGTAGTTCATGGGTACAGAGTTTTTACCAAAGGGGATAACAATGCACTTTTTGGGACTAAGCTTGAGGCCATGGCTCTGACACCAGGCATCTGTCTCAGTGACGCCCTTCTGTAGGATGTCCACACCATTTGGGGACTCAACTATGGCTCCTAATTTCCAGTCATCTGCGAACTTCATTAGCCAAAGGCCTTCTGTGTTAGCCTGTACTTCAGAGAAGTAGATACCAAACAGGAGAGGTCCCAGGAATGAACCCTTTGGTCATTCACTTGTCACTGGTGTGAAGTCAGATTTGGAGTCTGCAAATTTTACAGTGTGGGTTCTGTCAGTGAGCCAGTTGGTAACCCATCTTGTGACGTAGGGATGTATACATAGTTTAGTGAGTTTAGCTATAATTCCAGAATGGGGGATGGGGTAGAAAGCCTTGGAGAGGTCAAGATAGGCTGTGTGAACCACCTTACCCTTGTGTACAGCTTTGGTGACTGCCTCAAAGAAGTCGATCAAGTTCAGGAGGCATGATCTGCCTTTCACAAACCCGAACTAGGTGGGGTCCAGAGTTTGGAGGTTACCATTGTCTTTGTTTATGAGTTCCATGATTTTATGTTCTGTGGCCTTGCAGACCAGGCTCATCAGGCTAATAAGGCAATAGTTTCTGGGATCAATGGTGGCTCCCCCTTTGTGGAGTGGGATAACTGTTGCTGCACGCCATTCAGGTGGCAAAAAGCCTGACGTGAGGCTATGATTGAACATGGTGCTTAGGTGGGGAGCCAGTTCATTCTGAAGTTAGTGTAAAACTCAGCCTGGGCTGTTGTCCAGTCCTATGGGTGCTGTGTTTTTGGCTTTATAGAGTGCAGCTTTTACCTGCGTAGTTGTGATTACAGGGATTCTGCATTCTTCCTGTATAGATATGGGCCCTTTACGGGGTGAGAAGGGAGTAAATTTAGCACTGAACCTATCTGCCAGGATGTTGTTAATATCAGTTGGTTCTGTAATTTTTGTGCAGTTGTGCTGTAACTCAGAGCAGATCTGGGTGTTGCCATTGAGATTCCTGACATAGCTATAGAATGTTTTGTGGTTGTCCTTAGAATCAATGGTGATTTTGTTTTCGTAGCTAGCTTTGGAGAATCTTATAAGGGATCTCAGCTTCTTACTGAGGATGACCAGGCAGCTCCTTCACACATGGGATTTTATTCTGTTTTGCAACAGTTTCTTCCTTTTGTTGTAGAGTTTGCTTATGGCAGGGGACCACCAGATTGGGTTCCTTTTTTGGCGTATAGCATCTTGGTTCTGTTTGGGATAGCACAATCCATGCACTCATGCAAGTGATTATAGAGTGCATTTGTGTAGGATTCAGCCGTTGTAACTGTATTGCCCATCTGCATGGATGCCATGAAGTTCGCCACTTCTGTCTTAAGAAGCATGAAGTTGGCTTTGGAGAAATTTATTACCGTGGTTTCCTTAATGGGGGGTGGGAGCGGTATGTGGATATCTAGGTATCAGCTTATGGTCAGATCTGACCAATGAGGAGTTGACTTCAGGTGTGGAACAACGGTCACTCATGTTGGACATGACTAAGTCAATGATATTGTTGCCCCTGGTGGGGGTGTGGCTAAGTTGATCCAGGGCATTGGAATTTATGAATTCCAGAAAGCGTTGATCGAAGGTGTTTGTACACGAGTAGTTTTCCCATTTAATGGTGAGGTAGTTGAAATCGTCCATTATTAGGGTGTTTGGTTGAACCATAATATTTTCCAGGATATCAAGAAAAGAGGAGTGGGAATCCTGGGGCATGGTGGAGGATCTGTAGCAAGCTACAATTTGGATTGCAGTTTTGCCCAGAGTTAGTTACACTTGGATAACCTCGGATGCATTATGCTGAGCAACTAGCCTGGAAGTATGGATATTCTTAATGAATATGGACACACCTCCGCCTTTGGTGTTCCGGTCCAGGTTAGATGGCCAAAACGTGTGGTATGAGTTATAGCCTGGTAATGCAGGGATGCTCTCTGGAGCCTTGAACCAGGTCTCAGTCACTGCACAGATATCGATGTTCTCCATTTTAAGGAGTGCCTTGAGGGAGTGCATTTTGAGATTTAGACTTCTAGCATTGAGTAGCATTACTGTCAGTTTTTGCTTGCCTGTTCCTGTTATGTTGGTGAATTTGTCATTTGAACCTTGCCTAAAAAAGGGACTATAGGGGCAGCAAGAGCCTTAGCCAGTATCCTGAATCCCAGGGGCGACAGGTGTAGGCCATCTCTAGCAAAGCATCATGGTCTGTCGACCATGTTGTCTCAGGCAAACAGATACTGCATCCGCTTCGAATGACACCAGAAACTTAGCCAATTGTTGAAGTCAATCATTTTGTCCTTGTACTGCGGTATCATTCTGGGCAATGGCAGGATGCAACTCAGGGCTAGGGTCATACCTGCCTGGGCTACAAGATCAGAGAGCTCTTCTATGTCTCTTTTCATGTAGTCCAGGGAGGTAAGCCTCAGGTTGTTCAAAGCAACATGGACAATGACAGAGTCATATGTGTACTTGTTGTGGAGTGACCTGAGTGTTTGGGTTATGTGGCGTATCCTGGCACCCGACAGGCAGCTGACAGTTGCCTTCTCCTTGTTTAGCCTGGTGAGTGGGACATCAGTGTGCCTGACTATAGAGTCACCTATGACTAGTGTGTTGGGTATGTTGTTTTGCCGTATGGGCTGTGGTTGCGTGGCACACTGAGTCTGTGGGCTATGTGTCATTTGGGTTGTGTTGGGGGGTGGAGATTGCTTATGTTTCTGCTTTGGAGGTCTCTGTTTCTTGAGCAGATTATTATTGAGAGCATCCTTGAATGTTTTTGTGTTTCTATGTGTGGATTTTGGTGGTGTAGGTTTAGTGGGACTATGTGATGAGTGTGGTGTGGTGCAAGTGTTTACCTTCTCCTCTTGATTGTCAAGTTCAGTCTTGGTTGGAGAGAGCTTTACCTCCAGTTTGGCTAGATAAGTGCATCACTCACAGGTTGTAGTGTTGGGTGGTAGGAGGAGAGGGTTGTCTGTGTACATGAGGCAATTGCTACATTGCCCCAAGATGCCAAGATTCATCAGATAGACAGGAGAGAACACTGCGAGCTGACCGTTGAACATGCCTGAATAAAAAACAATTTACCTCTAGACAAGTGAAGAAAGTGAGTACAAGAGCTGTTTTTCTCTAAGCAAGTGAGGAAAGTAAGTACAAAAACTGTTTTCTTGTAGGTAATGGGGAAGGTTGAGTGCTGTAATAATTTGTAGATTGGTGGTGCAGCGGTTAGCATTGTTTCCTCACAGCAAGAGGTTTTCCCATTCGATTCTCGGCTAGAGCGCCTTCTGTGTGCAGTCTGCATATCCTCCCCGCGGTCGAGTGATGTTAAAGACATGCAGGTAGGTGCGTGTGTGAATGGATGTGCCTTCTTTGGAGGTTGGGCATTGGGCTGGCAACTCAGCACTTTAAAAATCCACTGCCAATCAATAGCGGACCGGAGTTCCACTGTGGCGACTCCTAACTGGGAAATCCCGAAAAACTTTTATTTCGTGCTTACAATAAGTTCTGAACAAGTGCTGAAAATGAATAAGCAAATTCAAGTGCTAAAACTAAAAATCTGTACCTGGACTAGACTAGTTACAGGAAAGAAAAAAGTGCAAATGCGGGCTTTTAAATCAAAAAGTGCAAAAAGTTGAGAGAGATGGAAAAATTGCCCAAACAGCCAATAACTACAGTTTCTGTGCCAAAAAAACACTCCTTATGTGGTAGATAGGTTACCTAGAGCTTACAATACTACAGATACTAGCCTACACTCTTTTAGCCAGTAAACACTACAGAAATGTTTATCACAGCAGAAGAACAGCAGTGAGCCACAAAATGAAAGTTTTTAAGCAGATAAAGGAGCAAGGATACTCTACAGAATGCTTTTAACTGCAAACAAATCAGTTATATGATACACTTCTTGGCAGGAAACCAGAATAAACAAACAGGTCCTTAACAAGTAGAGATGATTTCCAGTTAATACCTTTTGTGACAGTAAAAACCTTATTTATCAGGCCCTGTAAGACAGATAATTTTAGTTCAACCATACATATTAGTTAATAGCAATAAAATACAGTAAAAAGTATGCAGCGGGCAATAAAATGTGCTATATATAAATTGCTAGAAGCAATAACTAGTAAAAATAAGCAAAAAAAAAACAGGATATTTGTTGTTATATATCTCAGATCAGAGTTGTAGTCAATGCTCCTCCTCCACTCAGCTCACTGTGTTCTAATAATAATATTTTCATGTTCCAAGATGTTATTTTCCATCAAATAGCAGGTGTGGCTATGGATACTCCAATAGCCAACGCCTATGCAAATATAGCAGTGAATAGCTGGGAAGAGCAATATATATATATATATATATATATATATATATATATATATATATATATATATATATATATATATATATAGACTGGTCCAACACATATTATAGAAAACATTTTATTCTACAAATGATTTGAAAAGGATGTGTTTTTTGTATGGAAGGGAGATGGCAAAAATCTTGGTGAATTTATTAATTATATTAATAACATCTCCCACTTCCTGAAATTTACTATTACATCTTCAATGAATCTATACATTTTTTGGGCGTTAAGATAGAGAAGGAAAATGATCAAATTATTACGTCTATACGTAGAAAGGAGGTCCAGACCAGTAAGTATACTCGTAGGACTAGTATGTACTCTAACCATATATTTACAGGTGTAGCAAAAAAGTCAAATGTTACGTGCCAGTAGACTGAATAATAGTGATGATAAATGTACAGAATAGTTGAATGATATGACCAATGAGTTTTATCAGAGGGGTTATGGTGTGAATCTACTACAAACCTTGTAAGCCGGAGTCTTAGCTAATAGAGATAATGAGACAAAAACATTTTTTCTAGTGGGAATTTAAATATGCAATAAATGCAAGAAAGAGTGGACAAGATAGTTTGCATTATGTAACCACTTATAATAGAAGGGCAAAGGATGTTAAAGATATTATTATGGAGAACTGGTGCTTCTTATTTTCGATGTCTGAGATTCAAAATATTATAGGAGATGGAAGTTGTTTTTCATATAAGAATAGTACTAATCTGAAAAGGAAGTTATGTTATAGGGGTCTGATGACAGAAAATAATAAAAAATTGATGGCTAAAGTGGGGACATTCCCATGTTATAATTGTGTATGCTGCGAAGATATTATTACGGATATTGAATTCACACACCATATAACTAAGAAAAAATATATGTTTAGGGCATCAGCCACCTGCATAACATGTAATATTATTTACCTTGCCAGTTGTACAAAATGTTTAGCATTTTATGTAGGGAAATCGACTTGCAAGCTTAAACATAGAATTATAGAACACAAATCAGACATCAGGAGGGGTGCAGAGACTAATGCCCTAGCAAAACATAGCAAAGAGGAAGGTATGGATCACACATTTAAGTTCCATGTAATTAGAATTATTTACCTAAATAGAAGGGGGGGTGATGTGAATAACTTATTAGAACTTAAAGAATATAAGTAGATAATAATGCTTCAGGCAGACGTTAAGCCAGGGCTAAATACTTCAGTTAGTATTAAACTGGTGCTTAAAAAGATACAGATGATTTGAAGAAATGATTTTTAGGACAAATTTTGGAAATATTATATGTATGCTTGTATATGTGTGTGTGTGTGTGTGTGTGTGTGTGTGTGTGTATATATATATATATATATATATATATATATATATATATATATATATGCATATTTTTATATATTGTTTATATATATATATATATATATATATATATATATATATATATATTTTTTTTTATATGCATATACATCCTTAGTAGGATTTTATTTTCTGTCTTTTTATCTTTCTATTATTTGAATATGTTGTGGATTACCTGAGTCTTTTAAAATGATGATATACCTTTTAGATAATTGTGTTGAAGCTGTGTCATGTGATACCAGTTAACTAATTGTGATATGTATACAAGGAGTGGTGATTTTAAGCATTTGATACACACTGAGGAAGGACGTACCCTGAAAGCTTTGTGAGCTGTTAAACTTTGTTTTATTGTATTCATGAGATTGTCGAGTGTTTCTTTCACTACATTTTCTTTGTGGACATTATTACCTAGGTTACCGTCAGCTCATTAACTATCATTAGACAATGGGCTTACTGTACATCAGTACCCTGATTGGAGAATGAGGGTTCTCCCGCAGGGTATTTGTGTCTTTTGGCTTTTCCCGGTTAGGGGTTGCCACAGCGGAACTCCTGTCCACTAATGATTGGCAATTGAATTAATGTACAAGTAATGTCTGCTGAAAACGAGTCCGCCATTTCATGGCAGCATATCAAGCTGCCTTGGAGCTTGAACTGAGAAAATGGAATGGCCACCATTATTATGTGCTCGCTAAGCAGCACTTTTGTGGTTTAGCGAGTGTAAAATATAAAAAAAGAAGACAAAAAAGGTGTGCTTGTCTGTGTTTGAGTGTGTGTGCGCATATCAGTGAAAGTGATAGCAAGTGAACCGTTATTTTATACTCACTAAGCAGTGTTTTTGCTGTTTAGCGAGTTTAAAATAAAAAAAAGAAAAATTAAAATAAAGCATGTGTGTGTGAGTGTATGCATGTATGGCAGTGAGACAGAGTGTGATCAATCGAACGAAACAGAAAAGTTCGTGTTTATGTTTCTGTCTAAATGTGTGTGTGAATGCATGCATGAAAGCAGAGAGACTGTGTGTGTGTGTGTGTGTGTGTGTGTGTGTGTGTGTGTGTGTGTGTGTGTGTGTGTGTGTGTGTGTGTGAGACAGAGAAACTGAGAGGGTCAGAGAGAAAGCCAGAGTGATGTGTGAGTGAATGCATGTATGTAAGCAGGCGAGACTGCGTGTGAATGAGATCGAGAGAGAGTGAGACTGAATGTGTGCATGAAAGCAGCTGGATACTGTGAGAGACTGAGAAAGAGGCTGAGATTGATCTTGTGTGAATGAATGTTTGTATGAAAGCAGAGGAGACTGTGTGTGTATGTGTGTGAAAGCAAAATAGACTGTGTATGTGTTTATGGAGGAGAGAATGGGCTGTATGTAAAATTATTGTTTCACTTGCTTATTACTTTTTTAAGCACTATATTATTTTTTATGTATATTTGATGTAAAATGCTTCTTCCAATACAATTAGCATATACTACAGCAAGTTTGAAACAGTAGGCAAAGAAACTATTTTGCATTAAAAATACATAAAAAAATAATATAGCACTTAAAAAGATAAATAAGCAAGTAAAACACAACAATTTTACAGAGAGTACATTCTCTAAGCAAAACAATGCCCTCCAGGGTGTGCGTTAATGTGTAATTAATGCCCTTCTGGGGTGTAGAGGCCCTCCGCCTGTGGCATTTGGCCTCATAGCAACCCTGGGTGGATGTTAATTACACATTAACACACACCCTGTCTCACATTATTGCTTGCTTGCTTACTGTGCCATCTGTTTTGCTAATAATGTGTTGACATGTCAGTACTCAGAAGTAAATACATGAGTATTATTGAAGACTATAGCCCAATGTACATCTTATACGTATTAAATGAAACACTGAAGAAACTTGTCTCCATTTGAATTATCATTTACCTGATTGCTTGTGACAATTAACATCTTATTATTATGCTTTATCTTTTGCCATTAGAACTGCCACAGCTGTGACCATTTTGGGGATCACATCAGCTCTGTTGGAAACTGGAGAGTTTTTTTGGAAATTTCCAGTGTTTTCATTATGATGACCTGTGCTGCTGCTCTTAGAACTCAAAGGGCCTTATATTTTCTTGGAATTCATTAATATAGTGCTGGAATTAGCTGTACAAAATAATACTATTCATTGATATTTACAAGTGTTTTGTCCCATAAATGTGTAATTTGCAATGTGCCCCTGTCCCCAGAAATGTAATCTCAGATGTCTCTGTCCATTAAAATCAGGAATGCATGTAAAAATAATGCATTTTATTTCTGTATTGTATGATATTTCCTTTCTAGTTAGTAGTACTAATATTCTTGTCTTCTTTCCACCACTTTATAACCACCATCTGATATCTGTACATTTCTAGGATTAACAGAAAATCTTCTGTATAATCACTTTAAAAACAAATGTCAGCTGTGTTACAGGTTCATAGGTGTGTACTAGGCTAATGGCCCTGGGGTCTTGTTATTCAGTAAAGCACAAAACTAAAGCTTACAGATCACTGCTAAGCAATAAACATTTTACATTGTAAGGTGATCATATTCCAAAGGGTAGAAGTAAATTTACATTATAATTGTGTTAGTAATCCTTTTAGTGTATCAAATAAAAAGAATGTCAGTGATCAAACATTTTACTAATCCTTATTCTTTACATGTCTCATCTGACTGTACGTTCAATATTTAAACATGAACTGCCGGTGTAGTTTTAGGCCACAATGAAAAAATAGTATACTAAAATGATGTAATATAATGACTGAAAACCTGTAATTAGAGGCTGATTCACTGTGCAGGACTAGTGTGAAGAAATATTTTTTCCATAAAACATATTATGACTGTTTGCATTTGCATTCAGCATGGAGCTTACTCTAATAAAACTGGAACTTGCTTAAGAGGCAAAAGGCAATTTCTTCTCAGGTCAGAAAACAAAAAGTGTCAACTTACAAAAACTGCATTGTCGGTAGATTCTCTAGATAATTCTGATGACAGAACAATTATTGTAAAGTTTGTTTAAGGGCCAAGAAAAAGACAACAGAACTGGAGAATGGAATGGCTAGTAAACAGATGACAAAATAAATACTTATGTCAAAGTGGAATATTGACAAAGAATGTGAGAAAGAATGAACATTCTGTAACTCAGAAGTGTGGACGGAGCTCTTCAGCAGTATATTTTACAAAAGTTTGGATCAGCAAGGTACCAGTGAGGGAAAATTAGTCAGACTACAATAGAAGAGTGGACATATGGGAGATTGAAAATGAAACGGAACTTTGAAATGTGAAGCTCAGGAGGTGCTGAGCTATCATCTTGGCTATTAAAAGCTTAGATGGTAGTGTTTGATTGGTCAGTGGCACCACACTGGAGAATGACAACAACTGTTCCCACTACACATAGGTGGGCTGAGAAAGGTGTTGGGCAAGTATAGGTGTTAGTCTCACTTTCATTGCTGCTCACTTATGGATATAAAATACATATATACATTTTTTGTTTGTTTGTTTGCAAGAAAGACTCAGCCAAGCCAAAGTCTTTACTGTGTCATGCTTTAAACCTCCTGTAGTGGATGTCCATGGAATATATGCAAATGACCCCTTAAGGACATACTACTGTTCAGGTACATGGCTTCTGAATGCCAATAACTTTTTACTTTTTAAGTCTTTATGGGCGCATTTAATCCAGTAAAGCCAAACCCCACTTGCTGTAGACATACCATGTTTCGGAGTTTTTGTGACCTTGTCAATATAACATGTGTTTTATTTGGCTATACTTCAGAAACAAATAGATTAAAATCCTGCCTGTTGCCCATAGGGACTTACCAGTGTTTCAGCTACATGTATCCATATAGCTGAAACACTGGTATGTCCTTAAAGGTCTTTCATTCAGATTATACAGAGTGGTTTGCTTGTTTAAGCTTTTTATCCTTTGCTTGGATATTATATAGTATATAGATCGATACAGATATGGTTCTGTGTTAGAACGCTAATGTTCATAACATCAAACCCATATTAGCGAAATGGTACAGCAATGAAGTGCCATAAAATCAAAAGTTAAAACATCATACAGTGCAAGTGGGTAATTTGAATCACAGTACCCCTAGGATTGGCTTATTGCCCATTTTCAGCTTTGTTGCAATTTAAGAGTTGGTATATATAAGTAGTGGGTGAGTAATAGCACAGCTTCCCACATGGGGGTTGCCAAGAGGGCTTTGCCCCTGCACAAATGTGTGTTTGTGATGTTTTAGGTTTTGATTTTATAGGACTTCGATGTTCTGCATTTTTCTTGTTATGGGCGTGATCTTATGGAGACAGATAATCGATGTTCTAACATAGATCCATAAGTATATATGTATTTATATGTGTGTTTGTGTGTGTACGTAAAATAATATATATATATATATATATATATATATATATATATATATATATATATAGGTTTACTATTGAAATGTCGAAATTTAAAAAAAGGTACCTAACCTAAGGGAATTGTTTCGCCTAAAGTACACATAACCTAACAGCCCTATTGTCAAAAATAAGTTGTTAATGCCAAAAATGTCATCAACGACATTTTATGGCATTAACAACAAAGTCACCCTTGCCGAAACTCCCTAACCCCTAAACCTAACATCCTGTTTATGCAAGGATGCAAGCCCCCCTGCACCCCCACAGCCCCCTAACTAAATATTCCAACTCCGAGATCGCACTACAGTGAAGGAAAGGATGTATTTCCCTAACCACACTGTACTGCGATCCCTGTACATAATTGAACGTTATATTTATGAATGCACAGTACATTCGCAAATATACCGTTCAATTACGTAGCTTGCACACATATGAACTATTCGAACATCAGTAGTTCGAATAGTTCATAAGCATACAATGCTACGCTGATATTTCAGTGGTAAACCATATATATATATATATATATATATATATATATATATATATATATATATATATATATATATATATATATATATATCTGCGTGTATGTGTGTGTGTATATATATTTATATCTATATATATATATATATATATATCTATATATATATATATATATATATATATATATATATATATATATATATATATATATATATATGCAGTCCCAGCTGATGAAGTTTCTTAATTCCAGCTTTATTGCAGATCATGAATTGTATATCTTCCCACAGAAGAATTTGGTATGCAGAAATACATGTTAAGGTCCTGCAATGCATATAACATTCCTCTGTTTTGTAACAATGCATCCCATGGTTCTTTATACAGTATTAAAAACTCCAGTATCCCAATGTATCACTAAAAATACTCGAAAACATGAATATGTGAGACACAAACATGAATATGTGAGACACACAGATGTGCCTCTCACCAGGCTGGATAAGGAGAAAGTCACGGTTAGTTGTTTTTCAGGTGCCAGAATCCGTCATATCACACACACACTCAAGTCTCTCAACAACAGGTACTGTTATGACTCTGTCATAGTCCATGTTGGCGTGAACAACTTGAGACGTACCTTCCTGGGCTATATGAAGAAAGACATGACTGAGCTCGCTGAATATGTGTCCTAGGCAGGTATGTCCCTAGCCTTAAGCAGCATTCTACCATCACCCAGAATGATACCTCAGTACAAACAGAAAATGATTGACTTTAACAATTGGCTTAGTTTCTGGTTTCATTCCAGGGGGATTCAGTACTGATAGTCTGGGAAGATAAGATCGACAGACCATGATGCATTGCTAGAGATGGCCTACATCTGTCTGACTTAGGCTTCAGGCTTCTGGCAAAGGCCCTTGCCTCCCCCATAGTGCCTTTTTTAGGAAAAGACATGAGGTCCATACTACAAACATAACAATTATAACAAAACAGAAATTAAAGGTCATGCTGCTAAATGCTAGGAGTCTAAACATGAAACTGCACTTATTCCAAGCATTTTAACCCTGGAAGATGCTGACATTTTTGCAGTCACAAAAACCTGATTCAAAGCTGTGGAAAACATCCCAGCCTTTCCTGGTTTCTCATCCTATCATACATTCAGGACCCAAACTGTGAGCAGCAAAGCCAAAGGAGATGGAGTTTCAATATGTATTAAAGACACATACAACTCCAGGCTGGTTAAACAGTATGACACACAGGAGACACTCCAGGTGCAGTTAACCATTGACAACACCCCTATTCAAATCATAGCTAGCTACAGGACCCCAAATTTTACTCAAGATGCCCACTCCACCTATCTGGACCTCTTCGAATCTATCAAGATTCAACCCTTTACCCTGATCCTGGGTGACTTTAACTACCCAACCATAGACTGGAAAAACTACTCATGCCAGAACACAAATGCCCAGAGATTCCTCGATTTTATCATTGCAAATGCCTTGGAACAGCTAGTCGATACCCCCACAAGAGGTGATAATATCTTGGACTTGGTATTAACCAGCATGACTAACCACTGCAGCACCCCTACAGTATCATCCTCTCTGGTAAGATCCGACCATAAAATGGTCACTTTCGAAGTCACCATCTCCCCTGACCCCCCCCCCCTCTAGCTAGGATCAAACAAAAAAGTTCTTCAAAGCTGATTACAACCTCCCGAGGGATGGTATAAACAGCTTCACAGCCCCTTCCACCTCTCTAGAAACTGGCACCAATGTCCAAATCTACAACAAAGTTCTGTATGAACATTTATACAGATGCACAGAATCAGAAATACTTGACAGGACAAAATCATCCTCTGCAAGGAACAGTAAACCTGTCTGGTGGACATCTGCAATAAATAAACTATATAACAAAAGTAAAAAATTGCTGTCCAGGAACAAGAAAGAGCAGATGCCCAATTAGAAGCAATCTCTCCCTAGCCTAAACAAGTAAATAAGAGCACTAGTGAAATCCTCTAAAACCAACTTCAAGTCCAAATTGGCCACATCTACAAGAGACAATCATAAGACCTTCTTCACATACGTTCACGATCTCAAAGGAAACACCCAGATCTGTTCAGAACTGGTGGTAAAGGACACCATGTACACAAATGCTGCAGATATAGCCAACCTACTGGCTAACAGATTTAGTGGAAACTTCACCCCACTATCCCCCCATCAGTAAATCAAGACATCCCCAGTACCTGCCCCCTCCCCTTATATCTAGGGAACAGGTCATCACTGCCCTCTCAAAAGCAAAAAATATAGCCTCCATGGGACCCGATAACACCCCAGGCTGCATCCTACATGTACTCAGGCATGAACTTGCAGCACCACTAGGCACCCCATTTAACCAAAGCCTGAGTACTGGCTTTGTCCCAGCCAAGTGGAGGACAGCCACTGTCATCCCTTTACACAAAGGTGGAGTGTCCACTTATCTGGGAAATTATAGCCCATTCAGCCTAACTAGCCTGATCTGCAAGGCCATGGAACTGATTATCATGGAGTTCATTAACAGGGACATTGGCAGCCTCCAATCACTTAACTCCACACAGTTTGGCTTTGTCAAGGGGAGGTCATATCTGTTAAATCTGGTCAACTTCTTTGAGACAGTCACCAAAGCCATGGAAGAGGGGAAGACAGTGCACACCACCTACCTTGACCTGGCTAAAGCATCTGACACTATTCCCCACTCGGGCATAATAGATAAATTCTCTCAACTAGGTATCAGTCCATATGTTACCAGATGGGTAGCAAACTGCTCACTCATAGAACCCACCTAATCAAAATAGAGGAAGCCACCTCAAGCAGTAGACCCCCTAATGAGTTATGTACTCCAGGGATTGGTCTTGGAGCCTCTGTTATTCAGGATATACTTCTCTGAGGTGCAGGCCAAAACCAGTGTGCTATGGCTGACCAAGTTTGCAGATGACTGCAAGCTGGGCAATGTCATAAATTCAGAAAATAAAAGGCTGCAGCAAATCAAAGAATAACGACACAGTTGTAGAGAAAACCACGTTTATAAAAAGCAAACAGCAAAGCTTTCAGGTGTAACCCTTTCTCAATGCTAATACAAACTCTAAAGACAGGTGAGTTTAAATACACATCAAGATGTCACATGACTTGCAGCCCAAGGTCATATGACAAACATAACATAATATATGAAACACATTAAAAAGATGATATATGAAACATATTAATATATATATATATATATATATATATATATATATATATATATATACTAAAAAATATATATGTACTAAAAAATTCAAACTAAGAATACAACTTTGTTTGTTGAAATTTAATAAGAATCGGTTTTAATGTAACCATAGAATTCAGCCCTGGTGAATGGTAAGCAGCAAGTGTAAGTATCCATTCATATTCCTTAGTCTCAATTAAATTATTAATATCCCCACCCCTTATGTTTGTATGCACATTATCTATAATTCTAAACCTAAACCTGTGGTTAGAACCACAAGCACTTTTGTGTTTATATAGAGCATTTTTATCATTAGCTCTTCTAATCTCTGACGTGTGTTCAATAATACGTTCTTTCAACTTCCTTGACGTTTTTCCCACATAAAATGCTGAACATAACACACAAGTTGCTAAATACACAACATTGCTGGTAATACACGTTGCTATCAAATCAAATTTATACATTTTACCTGTTACCGGGTGTATGAAAATATTACTGTCAACACAAAAAATATCAGGGCAACAAGAACAGTTCATACAACAAAATGTACCTAACTTGGTTTTTGTAAAAGATTTGGAATTCCTATTAGAATTAAAATCCTTATGACATAGCTTACTTTTTAATGTCTTCATGTTCCTATAAGAAAAATATGGACTGTCATCTAAAACAGCTCTAATATCGTCTGATGCCATTAAAATGACCCAATTCTTTTTTATCACTTTCTTAACCAAGTGCGTCCTGATATTATATGTAGTAACATATCTAACCTGAGAATCCTTGTTCTTTAGATTTTTCAAAGTAAAATTGGATTCAAGGTCTGATAAGAAAGTGGGTTTAAATTTTGTCCCTCTATCAGCGATAATCTGCTCCTTTAGTCCCGATAGAAAATCAAAATCATATCCACTATTCAAAAAATCTTCCATCATATCATCAAGCTGTTCTCTAAAACACATTTCATCTGTATTTAACCTGCTTGCCCTACTAAACTGAGATGTTACTATGCCTTTAAAGACATGTGGGGCATGCATACTACTACTGTGAATATACCTACCAGCATAAACATCCTTTTTATAAATACTAGTTTGCAGAGATCCTTCAACTAATTGTACTTTCACATCAAGAAAGGCTATGGCATGATCTGAACAATCCATTTTAAAATTTAAAAAACTTGTTATATTTAGGTATTGCACTTAATCAACCAACTGAGACAAGGAGCCTTTCCAAATCATAAAGCAATCATCCACAAACCGTTGATAAAAGCATACATATTTATTCAAAGGGTGGATATTGCTACGAATATATGTTTTCTCCCATTGATGCAAAACTAAATTAGCATAAGTATTATTAACTGATGTGCCCATAGCCACACCAGTTAACTGCAAATATATATGCTCATCAAATACAAAAACATTGTTGGAAAACACTATGTCCAACAAAGAACAAATGTTCTCTGTATGGATAGTTGATATAATAGCTTGTGACATCAAGAAATCTCTGATTGAATCAATACCATATTCATTAGGTATAACAGTAAAGAGAGATGAAATATCTAAAGTAACAAATAGAAAATCACCTTAGTTAAGCAAATTATTATCTAGACTATTATACCAATGTCGCAATTTAAATATAAAATCCATGGTATCCCTCAAAACATTACTACACTGTGCTAAAAATGGTTGGAACTGCGTCTGAAGATAAATAAAAATAGGCTCAGTGAGCCAACCACATCCTGACACTATGGGTCTCATAGGGGGATTTTCAAACTACTTATGAATCTTTGGAAGACCATAAAGTTGAGGAATTATAGGACAGGGGACACTAAAAAAGTGAAATAAATTGAAAGTAATATCACCACTAATTTGTAGGTCGTACACCAACATATTCACCATGCTTATACATTTCTTAACATCTAGATGTGTAATGCACTTAAACGCATTACCATCTTCAAGTAAGGACAGCATGGACTGCAAATACCTGGCTCGATCCTTTAGTACTACAGCGCCCCCTTTGTCAGCTTGTTTGATGATAATATCATCTCTTTCTTGCAGTGTTCTCAGGACTATATATTCATCATAAGTCAAATTATACGGTTTCTTTTTTAGATTTCTGGAATATATGTCCCTCAACTCCCTTTCACATAAATCATGAAAAGCCATTAGTACAGGTATACTAGCAGGAATAAATGTGCTGCGTCTTTTACAACAAACTTGAGAGAAACTAGAATTACCAAACAAAACTTTGAGATTAATATTTCTCACAAATAATGTCACTGTCATAAATTCCCCAAGTGATGTGGATGACCTCCAAGAGGGTTTCACCCAATCAAATGACTCATGCCAGAAACATTGCCTCAAGCTGAATGCCAAAAAATGCATCATCATCCCCTTTGGGGAGAGTGACTTCCCCACATATCACATTAATAACAGCGTCCTAAGCATGGAATCAGTTGTGAGGGATTTGGGCACCCAAGTTGATAGCAACCTGACTTTTGAACACTATGTTGCTTCCATTGTATGGAAAGCTTTCTACATGGCCCACCTTATAAGTAAGGATATCTCATCCAGGGACAAGGAGGTCATAACATCCCTGTATTCTTCCCTTATAAGGCCAGTTATTGAGTACAACTCCCCTTCGGCATGTACCTCCAAAACTACATGCAGCAGCTGGAGAGACGACAGAGGCTTCTCACCAGGAGAATCCAGGGCCTCAAACATCTACCCTGCACAGATAGGCTAAAAGCCCTGTCCATCTACCAGTTTCATACAGAGTCCTCAGAGGTGACCTCTGTCTGGCATACAAAGCAATCTCAGACCCTGGCTTGATGGGACTGCTGCATATCTGCAAATCAAGATCTACTCGAGTAACCCGTATGTGCAAACTCATCCTGGTCTGTAACATCAATAGGACTTGTTGGCAGGACAGATTTGGGTTCCAGAGACTCCTCAATCTGAGGAATAGATTTCAAGCAGAGTACCTCATTATCCCTTTTTAAGTGCAATCTGGATAACTGGATGGGAAACAGAAAATACACCATTGGGATTCCACCTGTGTCCCTGCTGGACAGGGACTTTGGGAGCTGACTTGTCTAAACATGGGCTAAACTCTTGGCTAGACTTATAAGGGCCTCAGGGCCAATAGCCTAGTAACTTCCTATGATCCTATGAATTATCATAGACGCCTGATCATGGTTAACACAGTTCAGATATTTATCATAGATGCCTGATCATGGTTAGCACGGTTCAGATATTTAGAGACTTGACTTATAAATCCATTAGCCTTTTATCATTATATATCTGGCATCTATTTGCAGTCTTTCTATTTCCAAATGTTGAATTGCATTAGTCTAGAAATATACCATTTCTCATCCCATTACTATTTATTATTGGTTATGTTAATAAAACTGTGTTGAGTAACCTTTTTTCATCCATTCACAAAACCACTAATGGCTACCATAGCTTCCAGTTTAATTAATTTCTATTCTCTTTTTTGTCAAAATATTTGAAAAAAGGGTTGCAGTTAAAACTAAGGAATATTTTGAAAATGTGACAAGTTTGTGATAAAGTGCATTGCTTAAGAACAGGTGTAAGTAAAATAATCACTTTCTGTCTTTTAGCTGATAGTGTTTTTTGCACTTTAAATAAGCTTCTCCTAGCAGGCTCTTTTTTAAGATTAAAAAAAAAATGAGGTCATTTTACGTCTGGTAGTTATCACAGACCAAAAATAGTATCCAAATAAAATGTAAGACATATAGGTCCAGAATCTCAGAGTTGCTGACAGTGTAAATCTGTATTGATTCCAAAAGATATGCTGTCAGTGTGACTTAACATTGGTGTAACACGTATCTATAAACAGGCTTGCACCAGGGGCCTTATTCCAAAAGACCTGTTCTCAGTGTAAGTAGCCAGTTGCACTGAAAGCAAGTATTTTGGAATTGGTTTGTTAATTGATATGTTGACTTATGTGGACGTTGATTAAAACTACCTTTTTATAATTGTTAATAATTATTAATGCCTGGTCAGTGGCTATGCTTATAACAATTTTTTGTCTAAAAGGTTTTGTGAATTCACAGAAAATGTGTTAATATATGCGTCCTCCCTTCTACTTTTTCTTTTGGCTTTTCCTGGTTAGGGGTCGCCACAGTGGATCACCTGTCCACTCATGATTGGCAGTGGAGTGTTTACGGTGTCAAGTTGCCAGCCCAGTGCCCAACCTCCCACAGAAGGCACACACACATGCAATCACACCTAGGGCAATTTAGAGTGTCCAATCAACCTACAGCATGTCTTTGGGATGTGGGAGGAAACCGGAGCACCCGGAGGAAACCCACGAGACCACAGGGAGGACATGCAGACTCCACACAGAAGCCACCTCAGCCAAGGATCGAACCAGGAAACCTCTTGCTGTGAGGCGACAATGCTAACCGCTGCACCACCATGGCTGATATGCGTCCTCTCTAAGATGTAAAAATCTTTATTTTCCTCCATGTAGGCCCACAGTCAGTAATTATGTTAAAGAACCTGTCTATAACAGCCTTGATTATGTGCTAATGCCCTTGATACAGAAACAAAAGGGTTTACAATAAAAATACACAAAAACTGTTATTGTTAAACAAATTGAAAGTCCACAATGACACTTAATAACAGTGGATATTAATTCACATTACACTAGTAGCAATCATCAAGAAGGACTTATGAAATTAGACTGGCTATTTTAAGAGCCAAATCTGGCACTGATAATCAGGCATTTTGATATGCAAACTAGTCCCATGGAAAAGTGACATTCTTAGCTTTTGAGAGTGCAAAGAGGCTTTTCCCATGAGAATTGCAAGGATCTTTTGGGGACATGAGAATGCCTGTATATTTATAGCTGTGGGTGTATTTGTGTTGTCAGATAGGATGTTAGCATTTTCCTTTGAGTCAAAGTAGATAGTGTCACTGTAAACAAGCTCAGAAAACTGTTGGGTGCTAATTTGTGACTTGCTGACATAATTATTAGATTCATAGTTACTCTTCATTTCAGCTATTATTTTAAAAATGTATTCAGTCTTTGTTTCCCTTATGATAACCTTTAACTCTTTGGTAGATTGTTCAGCTGAACTTTTTAGGTTGGGAGAATATGATTTATTATAGGCATTAAGTACAAATGGTCAGTTGTTATATAGTTACAGGGATATTCCACCAAGGGGATTGTTTTTTGAATTCCCTGTTATATGTGGTGCAGAGTGGGTCTGTCATGTCAGTGCAACTATTTAAGTGTGAGAATAAATCAGAGGCTTAGGTGGCTGGCCTAACAATGGGGTCACTTGAGGAGGGGCGATACAGTGGAATTTCATTAGGTCATGAAGTATGGATAGTAGGTGGGATAAGGCTGGTTTTACAAATTCCCTGAATGCAGATAGTGTAAACAGTCTCTCTTACCTGAACACAAACATAAGTGCTGAAATCAAAAAATCACTATGCTTTGAGGGAGGAGAGTCATTTTTTAATGCTCAAATGTTTTCCTGAAAAATATAATCCTTGGGGATTTTTTTTAAATCTCTATGGCTCCTTCACAGTTATGGGTTATGTACTAAAAAGGTTGTTTCAAGATGAACAATTTATGTGTAAAAGGCTCTGAAATTACTATTCCATGGTATTTTATGATAGAAATGAAACAATACATATTTTTCATAATTATTATTTTAATATTATTGTTTCAAAGCATACCTAATGCACTATTTTTCTTCCTTTAGTATTTAACATACGGAAAATGTTTGCTAATAATGGTTCACAATAAACATATACATCTTAGTTTTTTCAGGGAACCAAATACAATTGTTGTATTACATTTAAAACATTAATATCAATCACTAGTAATAAAGTAATCACTCAATAAAGTAGACAGTAGTTTCGCTCTTTCGTAGTAGCTTTTATTGTCACACATGCAGGAGACTCAAGAATCAAAAAGGGAGTCTCCCCGAACAAAGGAATTCAGTAGCTTATATGCATAAATAATGCTGACATCACACTAAATGTCTAGACCAATAATAACAGGGAAAGCACCATCTACCAATCAGGTAGTTCTCCATTGCATTCCAACATACCGAAAGCACTTATTGCTAGGCTGAAAAAGAAAATTGGATATACTTCCATATAAGTACATGTTTACCACTTTTCAACAGACTTTGTACTCAGTACTTTTCAACTGCATGCAAACTGTCACATACTCAATTTCTTCTTGAACACATACTTTTAACGCTTTATACTTTACAATCCCCCATTTGATGCTGGATAAGCATCATCATTTAGTCTATCATACATTTCCCAAAATTCATCATTACCATAACATCAGAACATTCTACATCATCGTAGACTTTCATTTTAATACTTTCATGACTGTCATTGTTTATGGATGGCATGTAAAAATTAGGCATTTTCGTTTTTGCTTTGGAAGACATAAGTTTAAGAATTAATGCTTTAATTAGAAACAAGATTAGAAAAGCTATAATAGCTAATACTGCAATCAATAGCAAGAACTTCAGTAGTCCACCAATCCAGCCTGAGAACAGGTTGGTTAGCCATGCCCAGGTTGAGCTATCAGCCTCTTCGGCTTCCGAATGTTCAGACACCTTTTGGATCAATTTGAGATGGCTCTCAATTTCATGTTGATTGTCAGGAATAAATGTACAGCACTCCTCTTTGATTAAAGCACACGTCAGTCCTTTAGCTGCAAGTACAAAGTCGAGAGCCATGCAGTTTTGGAGGACTACTGCTCTCATAGCAATTAGTTCATCAGTCACTAGTTCTAAAGCTGAAAAAGTTGCATTGCTCAAGATCTCATAGAGCTTAGACAATTGCCTCAGTTCCCAAATTGATTTTGCAGAACCATAAGCTGGTAGGATACCAGATCCAACTATAACATCATCTCCCAGGTTCATGTGGGCCAGTCCTTTAGTACTAGCATGGGCCAGATCATGGTGATAAATCCAATATGCATCTATTTGCCCCACTGGATTAGTGGGTTTTTTGACTTCCACGGTATTACGGATTTTTCCTCGAGGTAGTCCAGTAGTATGTCTCATTGCTGGGATTAGGCATCCTAGAAAACGGCTACCGGACCAATTTCCAGGTAGCCACTTATAGGCTTTTCTTCCACAAATAAAATACAGTCCTTCTTCCAGGAGCATAGTACAAATGTTTACAGTGGCATTGTTGTTGAGTACTACTTGGGAAAATACATTATGCAAATCTAACTTAAGTTGTGATTGATTTGTTATTGTAGTGCTGTTTTCAATGATCCATATCTCATTTCCACCCATTCATCATCCTTGTTGTGTTGCAGGTTTGCCAATCTGAATAATTTCGGAATGGTGCAGATATTATGGCCCACCATACTGAATAAGAGATAGACTTGTCTTGTGCCATAACATTTATTGACTGTAAAGCTGTATAGTTTGTGATGGCACACACTCTCTGAATTGTTATGTTGCAATTACTTCACCCAGCTTTCTTTAGTCCTTTTTGTTTTAGGCATAAAATGCCCTGTTGTCGATATGCCAGAGTCAAAGATGCAGTTTTGTTTGAGTTTGCCTTTTTACACAGTCCCCCAGAAACGTTAGAGAATGGTTGAGTAGTTGTTAGGGGATAAAGGACTGGCCGTTAAGGGCAACCCATCATGGACTGTTGGGATAGCGGCACAGATCCAACAGTCAGAGAGATTAAAAGTGTAAGCCTAGGCATATTGGATAGCCTGATAACTGTTGAAAGGAGGATGCCATATTGTGCATGTAGAATGTGTAAAAGTCTGTACAGAGAATAGAAATGGCCATAACAAGAGGAGGAGTGCAGCAGTCATGGTAGCAAGGATGGCCATGCAGTATTTTTGAGGAAATGGTTGCTGATTAATAGTTGAGTGGGCTGACTGAAGAGTGCCAAAGGGATGAAGCTTGTTCTACAGTGGGGATGGAACCCCAAGGAGAAGAAGTTGCTGTTGATTAGTCATTGCTGACAGGAGAGAGTTGAGAAGTCTTACTTCTGGTTCTGGAAGCAACTGGTTCACTAATATCTTGCAGGGTAGAAAAAGGTAGTGGCTGCTGTGAGTCCATTGGTTCCACTTTCTTGATGTGAGAGGTATGAATTCAGGTGGGTGTGCCTTGCAGTCAAACTGCAGATGAGGTGGTTAATAGCATGAGGTAGGGTCCTTTCCACCTGGGCTGTTATGAGGTTTTTCTGAAAAATGATTTTATTTAGACCCAGTCACCAGGTTGTAAGTAGGGTTGCCACCTGTCCCACTTTGTGAGGGACAGTCCCTCTTTGGGCAGTTGTGTCCTGACAAAAAATATTAAAAATGGCGAATATCCTGAGATTGTAGGACATAATTATGTCCCATATTTTATGTAATAATTGCATAAAATAGTTTTTTCTGTATCTAAAATACCTAAATGTTACAAGAAACAGAATAAGCAACTAAACTGCTACAAGAATAAGCTTTTATTTAGGCAAAACAGTTAAGTTCTATCCTTTGTACTGACCGTGGGTATGTGTCAGCCTGTAAAATCTGATGTGTTTCCTGAAAATGTCCCACTTTGGCCATTTGAAAAGGTGGTAACCCTAGTTGTAAGAAAATATGACTTAAGGGTTCAGGAAAGCTATGTAGTGGCTGCTGCAAATCCATTGGTTCCACTTTCTTGATGTGAGAGGTATGAATTCAGATGGGTGAGCCTTGCAGTCAAACTGCAGATGAGGCAGTTAAAAGCATGAGGTAGGGTCCTTTCCACCTGGGCTGTAATGAGGTTTTTCTGGAAAACTATTTTACTTAGACCCAATCACCAGGTTGTAAGATAATGTGACTTGTGGGTTCAGGAGAGCTTTGTGCTTGAACTACTTGGCCATGGTGGTGCTGTAAAACAGAAACAAGAGATTTGCAATACAACAGTAAATCGGCATTATGCAGCTGGAAATCACTGAAAGGGGGAGGAGAAGTCAGGGACATTCGCATAGGGCAGCTCATGACAATTTCTTGTGGAGACAGACTTTTAATAGGGTGAGCTTGAGTTCTCATTGAAAATAAGACCAACGGTAGTGCTTGTACCCAAGTTAAGTCTGTTTCCGCTACAAGTTTGGATAACTGAATCTTAATAGTTTGATTTGCCCGTTCTCTTATAACAGAGGCCTGAGGCCTATATGGACGGTGAAACTTGAGAGTAATGCCTAGCATTTTACAAATTGCTTGTGTAAGCTGAGAAGTGAAGTCTGTACCTCTGTCAGAATAAATATGGCATGGAACGCCAAATCTAGGAATAAATTCAGTACATAACTTCTTTGCAACTGAGACAGCATCATTTTTGGCATATGGGTAAGCCTCAATCCAGCAAGAGAGAACATCAATGACAGTGAGAACATACTTAAATTTGGCAGAGGGAGGTAGTTCAATAAAATCACACTGCAGGGCACAAAAATGGCCCTCTGGTTTTGGTAACAGCTGGGTTGGGGCTTGTGTACCTTTTGAAATATTAAACTGTAAACATACTGCACATGTATTTACAAAATGTCACACATACTTGGAAAGGCCTGGAGCATACCAATCTCATTGTATAATCTTAGTTAGTGAATTATGGCCTATATGAGTGGGCAGATGATAGGCTGTTATAAGTTGGTGTAAAAAGGCCTTAGACGCCACTAGGCAGCCATCTGGCTGTTGCCAGATAGAATTAGAATTTCTTCTACATTGCGCATATAGCCACTGAGTGATCTCCGCATCAGTTGCAGCATTCTGCAATTGTAACAAACACTGATCTGAAAATAATGGTGTTTGTAGCACTTGTTAAAACACTAATGGCTGCTGACATTGTCCCTGAACAGAGTTTGTAAGAGCAGCCTGTTTAGCAGCCCAGTCTGCAAAAGCAGTTTCCTTGCTTTCAGTAGAGGAGCCAGACTGGTGTGCCGCACATTTAACAACAGCAACTTGTGCAGGTAACAACAGATTGTTTAAAAGTTCATTTACATAAAATGCATTTTTAATCACAGTACCGGAGGAGGTTAGAAATCCTCTCTCCTTCCATAAAGTTCCGAAGTCATGAACAACACCATGTGCATAACGAGAATCAGTGTAAATGGTAACAGTTTTATTTTTAGCTAGCTTGCAGGCTTCAGAAAAGGCCATTAATTCTGCAACTTGAGCAGAGGATCCAAATGGTAAAACACTAGTGGATAATGCATCGTTAATGGTACAGATGGCCCAGGCAGCGTTGAGATGCCCTTGATGATCTCGAAGGCAGGAGCCATCAACAAAGAGTACCAGATCTGGGTTTTGTAAAGGTGTATCTGAAAGATCCAGTCTAGGAGGAAAAGAAGAATTAACTACAACCAGTCATGTGGTTCACCCTCATCCATGGTCGGTATCAATGATGCAGGATTTAATAGTGGACAGCTAACAATTTGGAGAGCCAGATTATTAAGCAGCATAAGTTCATATTTGGTAAGTCGAGAGAGAGAGAAATATTGTGTTCTTGTTTTTAACAGTAGACCATGAACCGCATGCGGGACAGCTAAATAAGTGTCATGGCCCAGCGTTAAGGGTGCAGCTAAATCCACCAAGGCCGCTGCAGCAGCTAGAGCACTGCGGCATGGCTGTAGCCCCAATACAACTACATCGAGCTGAGTGCTATAATAAGCTACAGGTCGATATCCACCAGTATGCTGCTGTGCCAGCAGTCCTAATGCTGCTTTATTTCATTCACAGCAGAAGAGTACAAAAGGCTTTGAGTAATTTGGTAGTCCTAAAGCAGGAGGATTTACTAGTGCTATTTTGACTGAGGAAAAAGCTACTTCGTGTTCCTAAAACCACAGAAGTAGCTCTGCAGTATCCTTCTTTAGTAGCTGTAGGAGTGGTCGTGAGATTTCAGCAAAGTTAGGGACCCACTGCCTACAGTACCCAGCAAGGCCTAAGAAACCCCATAGCTGCCTTTGAGTTATAGGCCATGGGGGCATTTTTAATTGTAGTGATTTGGCTTGGAAGGACCTTTTGACTTCCTTCTGATATAAGATGGCCCAGATATTTAACTTCTGGAAGGCAAAACTGCAGTTTGGACTTGTTTACTTTAAAACCTTGCTGTGCCAGAAAATGTAGGACATGTAAGGTATCTCTTAAACATGTCTGTGAAGTATTAGAAGCTATTAGAATGTCATCAACGTACTGCACCAGGGCAGTGTCAGATGGAAGGGTTAGATCATTTAGCTGATGCTTCATTTCCCTAGAAAACAAAGTGGGTGATTCTACATAACCGTGAGGTAATCTCGTCCAGGTGTATTGTTGGCCCTTATAGAGAAATGCAGAGAGATACAGACTGTCAGGATGCATAGGAATAGAGAAAAATGAGAAAGAAATCTCTATTACTGAAAAACAGGATGCAGACTGGGGGATGCAGCTAAGAATAGTGGCAGGGTTTGGTACTATAGGAAAAGTTGGCAGAACTGCTTTATTGATAGCCTGAGATCTTGTACAAATTTGTAGGCATCCTTGCCTGGTTCCTCTCTATTACTGAAAAACAGGATGCAGACTGGGGGATGCAGCTAAGAATAGTGGCAGGGTTTGGTACTATAGGAAAAGTTGGCAGAACTGCTTTATTGATAGCCTGAGATCTTGTACAAATTTGTAGGCATCCTTGCCTGGTTCCTTAACTGGTAAGACTGGGGTGTTGCAGGGGCTGACAGTAGGGACAATAATACCATGGAGTGCCAGAGCCTGAATGACTGGGGCTATTCCGGCTTCAGCCTGTATGGGTAAGTTATATTGTGGTACTTTGGGTAGGGCAGCTCCAGGTTTCAGAGTAATCTGGACTGGGGACGCATGCACTAAAAATCCTATGTCATTGTCATAAGTTGTCCAGAGTGAAGTGGATAACCTGTCAAGTATTGACAAAGATACAGGTGGGTTAAGAATAGTGGTAAGTGACTGATGCATGGAGTATTCGGACATGATTGCCATTGCGTCACCCTGGCTGTTAGTGGGTGTTTCCAGAAATACTCCTTGCTAAGTACAGTAAATGGTTCATCCGAGTTTAAATAGTAAATCTCAGCCAAGAAGGTTAAGAGGGGCAGAGGAGCCAACTAGAAAAGTGTGTTCTTCCTTTAAAGGCCCCAGAGTGACAAGCAGTGGTTGTGTTTCTGGGTACACGATTGGTACTCCCGAAACTCCGACACCCATTGTGGTGCGGCCTGATAGTATGAAAGGTTGAACTGCTGTTTGAGTAAGCATAGATTTAGTAGCACCAGTATCCACTAGGAAAGGAATCTTGGTATTTTTAACAGTCACTGTTACAAATGGACCCTGTTGGGTAACTGGAATGAGAGGGAACAGTTTTTGTGTTGTTTTCTGCTCAGGGAAGCCATTTTGGGCCTGTTGGTCATTTTGCCATGAGGGTGGAGCCCAGGAGGAATTCCACTATTGAGTGGCCATGTCCTGGTTCTGGAAGGGGTTAGAATTTTGAAAATTTGCTTTCAGAGGTGGCGGTTGCAGAGCCAGGTAAGGGCAATTTTCCTGCCAATGTCCAGATTGTCCACAGTTGAAGCACTCTTGGCTTCCTCTCTGTGGCTGCTGGGAGTACCCTTGGGACTGATAAACAGATTGCATGGACTGACCAGATGGATTGTGATTTTGATTAGGGGCTCCCCGCCCACCGTTATTCGGTCTCTACCTTCCCCCTTGCCCATGTTTGTCCCTTCCTCTTTGTCCAAAAGAGGTAAACATTTGTAGTTGGGCTTGTACAAGCTTATTTTGAAGATCCTTCTGTTGTTTTGTCATTAGATAAGAAAGGTACTGGACTTGGGTGACCAACTCATGGAAACCCAAACTTAGCCAGTTAAAGCATACTTCCATTAATTTATCCCATATGGGTGGTAAAAGCCCATCGACAAAGGTGGCTGACAGGCCGTTGGCCACAAGGCCTTCTGTGGGCTCAGGGTAGCCAGAATACACCTCAAAGGCATCTGTTAATCAGCTCAAATAGGAATCTACTGGTTCATCTTCACGCTGTTTTATAGCCTTAATCTTTGACCAGTTGGGGAGGAGAGGACATATTACAGTTATGGCATCTAAGAGTCGCTGTCTCAACAGCTCAAAGCCATCATTTCCCATAGTTCCATGTTTAGGAATGGGGCAGGCACATTGGAATGGACTCATATTCACTTTCGCATGTCAGGTGGAATGGCATACTGTAAAACAGCCCGGACTTCCTCTATAGTGGGATTTTGGAGGCTGATGTATCCCGCCAGGACTCACTGAAATTTCGCAGGATTTGTACGAATAGGAGGGAGGGACTTGACTATAGCTTGAAAGTCAACAGCAGACCACGCCATGGTGACGGTAATAGTAGCGGGCACTTGGTTGTCCCTGCCATGGGTGGGATTAGGCACTTCTCTTAGGGGAAACAGTTTTTATTTTTTTTCCTCAGAGGAAGTGGAGGAATCACTATTTGACTCAGAGTTAAATGTGTCTGGTCCAAAATATCCCTCTTCTCCATCTCAGATAACTGGAAACTGGCCGAAAACTTTTTAAAGCTTTTCCGCCATCGTTTTCCAGGTTTATGGGGAAACTGTACAGACATTTGGTGTACCGCCCCTCCCCGGCCTCCTGTTTTCTGCCTTGTCCCACCAGCCGGTCCATCATGGAACATTGTCTCTATCTGTTCTTTCTCATGCTTTGTTTTTTTTTGTTTCCACCTGGCCATCTGAAGATGTTGATGAGACGACAGGGTGCTGCCCATGTCCGGTTACTTCTGAAATGGCTGCTGCCCCTCCCAAGCTAGAGTCGGCTCTTCCTGTTGATGAGGTGTCCATTCCTACGGAACTTCTCCTTGATGGTGTGTTGAGGGTTGTTGGGTGATTAGGTTAAGAGGAGGTTGATCACTGGCTGGTGGGGCCGATGGAGGAGTGAAAACATGATCATCTTCTGATTATTCTGCCACATTTAATTGACTCAGTTCAGCGACTGGGTAAAGCCCTTTAAATGGTTGTTGTTTAAGCGGCTCTTCATTTACATAGTTCATTCTATTAGCCATTTGATTCAATGCTCTAAGTTGTCCTTTTAGTTTGTCTTGGCTATGCTTAAGGCTAGTAACTACTGAATTTTTTTCCCTATCTTTGGCTTTGGATTGCCACTCATTAAAAGCTGCCCAACATCCACCCAGGACCCTCTTCCTTTTTCTTTCAGTCTCTTTTGTAAGTTGGGTAGAGTATCTCTATTAAAACTTCCTTGTAACGGGAAGCATAGCCTACCATAATTTTTAGTGAGGGTGACCCAATGATTTAAGTACAAACATCTGTCACGCGATACCTTAAAATGCATATATCTGGCCGGAGTACCTCTTTCTGGCTCCATTTGTTTGCCCATACTCACACTCATATCTTCGGTATTAGTTCCAGACTAATAGATATGTAAAAATAATATGTCAATGGAAACTTTGACAAAACCCACTCTCATATGTATGTCGCCAGAAAACTTTTTCATTTTAACCCACACTCATTCAGAACATTTAAACCATGCGACTTACCTCTTGTAAAAGTACCATGAAAGAGAGAGAAAATGTACAAAACCTAGTTCAGGAGACACCTACAAAGGCTAAGGCTCTGTAAGACAGAAATCTGTCAGTGGGCCCACTGTATGAAACGTTAGCCGTCCGTACGTGTCCAACCGAATTCAGATGCAGAACATGGCACCAATTGTTGTATAACATTTAAAATATTAATATCAATCACTAGTAATAAAGTCATCACTCAGTAAAGTAGATGTTAGTAGTTTCTCTCTTTCGTAGTAGCTTTTATTGTCACTTGTGCGGGAGACTCAAGAATCAAAAAGGGAGTCTCCCCGAAGAAAGGAATTCAGTAGCTTATATGCATTCAATAATGCTCACATCACACTAGATGCCTAGACCAATAATAACAGGGAAAGCACCATCTACCAATCTGGTAGTTCCCTGTTGCATTCCAACATACAGAAGGCACTAATTGCTAGGCAGAAAAAGAAAATCAGATATACTTCCATATAAGTACATGTTTACCACTTTTCAACAAACTTTGTACTTTTCCACTACATGCAAACTGTCACATACTCAATTTCTTCTTGAACACATACATTTAACCCTTTATACTTTACACAATATTTATAAAAAATCATAAATATGTTGTCTTTTAATAACATAATAACTAAAACCAGTATTTATTAATCCCTCTCTCTCTCTCTCTCTCTCTATATATATATATATATATATATACACATGTTTTTAAATATTCAGGTTGTTCAGCGACAGAAAAATGCAGAGAACTATGAAATGGTGCTCAGAACTGAAGATGCAGCTGTTCTATTATCTTTGCATTTAATGCACAACCTAATTACACTGCATAAGTAAATTCCAAACATGTCAGCCACAGAATTCTGCTGAAAAAGACAGACTGTTCAGAGCTATAACTAAAAAGGATATGAATGTCAGTAGGCTTACACTACCATTGGAACGTGCCAAGCTGCAAAACTGTGCTTTGATTACTTTATGTTATACAGTGAATGTGACATCTAATCATGTTGTTCAAGTTGGAAAAACAATATATGTCCAGAAGGTATCTGTGCTCAGTTTTATATTAGAAGCAAAAGTCATATATATTTCCTAATAAAAGTACATCTTCTGTCACTCAAAATATATTCTCACCAAAAATCCTTTCACTGACAAAGGCAAATTGTCTCAGCCAAATTCATAACTGAGATGCATATAAAAATCATTGACATTCTTAGTAACGGCTTACTTAGAAATGTAATATTACCTCCCATATTTAGGCACCAAATTATAGGTTTACTTTACTATAGTCATTTTAATGTGGCAATTTGTCATATTAATTTTCTGTTATGGATGGACATATCTGTTCTATTCAGGGTGAGGCATGCAATACATATCCGAAGTGTTTATGTACAGAGTAGTTATTGCACAAGAAGTAAAACAATGTATCTTTCTATATAAATGTAACCTCCTCTGTCACAGTGTGAACTATTCCAGAAACTTGCCCAAATGTAGGTGCATATTAAATGGGACACACAAATGAAGCGTGTCTATGTATGTCCTTCTTTATACCTAAAGTCATAAGGTTTGCGTAGATTATAGCTAGTTCTGATTTACCTGACATACTTCCCTAAGAAATTTACTAGGGATTTTCAGTCGCTGTCAAGGATATAGTCCTATTCTGGTAGAAACTACCACTATGCTTACATATCCATTAGGGCTGGTTTAGTATTAAGCCATTTTAATCCCAACAAGCAAAAACATCTTACATGATCTGCCCAAAAGGTTTAGCATATTTAAGGATCAAGTCTTTATTGTGTTGTGACAACATCAAAATGAAAATAATATTTTACACAAAAGTGATATTTTCTTTCATTTTTAAGTATAACAATAAGTTTCATCAAGTGCAAACTGGTATTCATGACATGTATTTTAATTTTTTTTTAGTTTCAAACTATTAGCTCAAGCAACATATAGTCAAAGGGAAATTACTCCAGTGTCTTGTCCTAAAATTTGCAAAAAAAAAAGACATCTGGCTTTTTGTATGTTGTATCATATTAAGGTCAAAATGGCATTAGAAATTGGCAATCTGCACTTCCAAACATTCTGTTTACAATAAGAATCCAGCTTGCATTCCACTTGTTATGACAAATATAAAAGCTGTCAGAGATATAAATATATTGGGTTCTTTTACAGCAGCCCCAAAAGTATGTATGTTTGTATAAAAGTACAGTTTTCAGTATTGTCTTTAAATGTTGTAGTAGATATCGGACATTTTATTGTTTAACTACTCATCAGGTGCCTATTCACAGAAACTGCTGAAGTAGCCAAGCACCTCAAAAACATATACTTTGTTAGAGTGGAATAAAAAAAAAACACACACAAAAACAGAAAAGAAAAATCCTACCCAAATAAAAACAAAAGAAGTGCTTCCTCACGTGCAGAGTTGTACCTGCCATCATTACTGACACTTGTATATGCTACCTCTGAGATTAAATAAAAGAAAACAGTCAGAATAATTAAACTGTGACTGCTTTCATTATTTTCTTAATTTGTAATCGCACTTCTAGAAAAAATGGGAGTGCCTTCTGTGTGAAGTTTGCATGTCCTCCCCGCGGTTAGGTAGTGTTCGAAAGACATGCGTGCATAAATGGGCGTGCCTTCGTTGAAGGTTGGGCGTCGAGCTGGCACTTCGGCGTTTTGTAAAAATCTACTGCCAATCATTAGAGGACCGGAGTTCCACTGTGGCGACCCCTTACCGGGAAAAAGCCAGAAAGACAAACAAACTCATAGGAAAACATAATTGCATCAGCCACGTGAAAGCTAAAGAAGGAAATTGCTTATGTACTGAAGGGGGCAATTAGTAAGTGCTCTTTATCAATAGAACCTCAGCAAATGGTCCCATAACAGAGACCAGTCACTATCATGATATAAAAAAACATATAAAAATGAAAATGTTCTCAATAAAAAAAAAATTTATGATGGTGAAAATGTTCTTATTAAAAATTGCATCTCAGCCTAGGAATATAGTTTAAGGACAGTTGGCAAGTAATTATTTGAGTATAATTTCTTACAGATTCCATGAGAAGATGTCAGAACACTTTATAAACAGAGCATTTTATGGAGAATAAGCAGGTAGCAAGTCATTATTTAGGCAAACACTTCAACAAAGTTGTCAGTAGTTAAGAGGCTTATTATGAAAAATAATCATTAACATTTCCCAAATTTGAAGTGCGCATGCACACACACACACATGCGCACATATCCATATAAATGTGCGTTTGTGGGTGTGAATGTATACAAACATCTATAGCTATCACTCCATTTCTGTGTGTGTGTGTGTGTGTGTGTGTGTGTGTGTGTGTGTGTGTGTGTGTGTGTGTGTATATATATATATATATATATATATATATATATATATATATATATATATACTGTAAGAAAAACCCAGATGAACCAGAGTTTTCACTGTGTGATACCTTAAACCTCCTGTGATGGAGGCCCATCGGTATATACAAATGCCCCCTTAAGAACATAAAGTGTTTCGGCTATATGGCTTCTGAATGTCCATGGCTTTACTTTTATAGGTCTTTGTGGTTACATTCAAGCCAATAAAGCCAAACCCCACTAGTTGTGGGCGTGCATGTTTCAGCCTTTTTATTGACTTTATCAACACAGCATAAATGGATAGTTTGGCTGTACTTCAGAAAGACATGGTCTTAAAACCCAGCTGATGCCCAAAGAGATTAAGGTGCCTGCAAAATATCCTAACTAACATCCAGTCCTCCAGAACCCCTTCTCCAATTTTTGCACATGGGGTCAGGTGACACTCATCTAGAGCCAATGTCCATGTACAGCACACACACAGATGCACCCATACAGATAAAATGCATGTTTATGTCACTATTACGTTTAATATTCACTAAATGAGATAATGTACTGATCCTTTAAGGGACATTTTTAGCTGCTTCTCATGACGACAATGTAGCACAAAAAAAAAAGAAAGAAAGAGTGTACTAACTGTTCTATGGCACATAGACAAGAATCCCTGAGTATAAACCAGATAATCTCAACTCCATTCTTGGCCATGATACTAAAGGATTCTCTCCTTCATAAGGAAGGCAAGGTAGGAGATACGCTAGATAGACTTGCCACTACCTGTTCCTGGTGGAGAGTGCCATTGTTGGGCAAGGTATGTGGGTGGGGATTAGTAGGGTAGACTACACTAAAGATGTGGTTCATTCTACCCAGCAATCCCCTGTGGCACTACTACATACAGCTGCATTTGTTTTATTATAAGCCAGCATATCATTAGAGGGGTAGGGTAGAACCAACACATTACAGGCAAAATAGCCAGCTAATGTGTGATGGTTCCTGGTAATGGATTAACAAAACCAGTCGTAGCCATGAATTGTTGTCTGTCAGGAGAGAAAAGACACACCTAGCAAATGGACACATTGGGGTATGACTCACCATCAGTGGCTCTAAGGCAGATGTAGTTCATTGAAAAGTAAGGCTTGAGGTCAGTAGTGGCTGACCCCATTCAGATAGAATATGGAAGTGAAGGAGAGTAAAGTAACGGTAAAAACGGACGACTGTATACAGTGATAAAAACAGTATAGAGTGTGACAACAGTTTCTAACCGTAACTATAAAAGCAAGAAAATATATTAAGATTTACAATATATATTTGAAAAGTGCAAACTTGTAATTCAGCTATCATACATTATATTACATTGCAACAGAGAATTTTGTGGAGAATTGCACAAAACTGTTTTTGTAATCAAAATGTTAACATCATATACAACAGGACATACTCTGTGATGAGTTATGCAATGCATTTAGTGTAAGAAGACTTTTGCAAGTTGCCCTTTAGGTGAAAGTTTGCTCTGTATATCATAATGTCTTCACAGCTTCTTATCATATTGAGTAGGGCTTCACATTGCAAGAGGCCTTGAACTGAAAAGACATACGTGGATCTGAGAAAAATGGGTGTTATTTGTAAAACATAGAAACAAAACAATGACTGAGATCTAAGAAGATAAGAGAGATTTACAGGGTCAATTTAGTGGGGATCCGTTGGCAAAGGCCAAGATTAGGGATCTTCAGCATCCCCACTGAGCGATATACAGATATGAATCAGTGACAAACTGGTATGTGAAAAACACCATGTTGGTTACTTCATCAATTTGAAAGCACAACTGCACTAATTTAAAAAAAGGACTTCAACAAAACACATACACAAAGAAGAAAAAAGAATGATTACTAAAAAAGTGTTTGGGAAATCGCAGTCAGGGATCCCATCACAGATCCAAAAGATGAGACATTTAAAATTACCTGTTAAATTTTAGTGGAAATATAAATATTATATAAAAGTTGTGATGAATAGGTTATACAAAACAAGGCTATTTAGTACTTGAAAAAGGAAAATTGGGATGCAACATTTTTTTTAAAGCTATGGAATACAAATTGCTACAAAAGGCCTACATTTACTAAATATGGTGATTTATTAGCTCATCCTAATTCTACTGAAAAAAATATATATAACCGTAGTGGTTAAGAAAGAACACGATCTGCAGTGATTTAAGGCCAGCAGCTGATATAACGCCTCTGCATCATGGTTCTAGTTCAGCTGATTGATCATAAAAGATTAGATATGCATCCTCAAAGCCTTGATGGACTAGAACAAAAACTGTCTAATTGCATCATGATGAAAATGAACCTCTCATATGACATGACAGTCCATGCTATGCTGAGTTAACTTCAACGCAGGAGAGACGTGTATTACATAGTCTGTTGAAGCCTGTCTTAGTAAAACTTGAACTTTGTTTCTTAAGACAGAAAATCAGTGTTTCTTGTTGGCAGCTTCACTGCTTTCACTTCAGTAAACATGACTCCAGAAACACAGAGCATTGTTATGGTATAAAAGTATGACTGCAGAGGGAGCAGGTGTCAGCAAGCAAGGCATGTAAAAGACAACAAAATTATATTAAATGAAATGAATGGGAGGATTTTATAACCTATAGTGCAGCAATGCATGAACTATTTTGCTAGGCTATTTCTCCATTTGTATCAGATTAAACAAAGCAAAAACTGAATTAGGCAATAACAATAATGTGTCTAACATGAATATTCAGGGGAGGGCACCTCCCTAACAAAATAGTTTGACTCCGAGGTTGCATTCTCTCAACAAAAAGGTAATTTTTTTTTTGCCTTTTTTTCTGATGTGATGCAAAAGTTGGAGAGGCATGAAAACAAAGTCCCCACCCACACACGCATACAACAAGGATATAGAAACACGTAACTATATTGTATTCTTGTTCTTTATAATAAGAGCTGTTTATTGATTTTTAGTAAATTAAGTTTCACTGTTTTATGCAGCATTATCTGGAATAAACTCTTGTTGATCAAGATTTGATGCATGAATGGCTAAGGAGAATTGAATTTAAACCAAAAAAATAAAGGTTAATATAGGCAGCATAAGGCAGTGCCTACATAAATGCTGGTTTACAAAGTTTAAAGAAAAACTGGAGATTCAGATAAATGCAATGTCTGTAGTAGAGAACTAGAAACACTTACATATCTAGTGGCTGGTTGTGATGTACTCGTAACTGAGGGACAGCACATTGAAAAGTTCAGTATTGTGGCAAGACGAAGGCTGTTACCATGGGGACTGTGAAAATGTTTTAACATGCAGGTATCCAAGAAGCATTAGAAACATGGCCCACAAAGAATTACAGAATATGAAGAAGTACTGATCATATGGGATCAAGCCATACGGAAAGCAGAAGTAAGAAAAACAGATATTATAATCAAAGAAAAAGAATGAAAGTGGCATTAATAATAAAAGTAGTTATACATACCAATACAGTGTCCTGAGTACCACAAGACATAAAGGCATACAATACCACAGTATGTAAGCAGAAACTAGAGAAATCTGTAATAAAGACACAAAGATAGTCCCAATAGTACCATGAATGAATGGACCGAAATTCCATAGGTATAATTACTGTTTGCAATGTAACAATTAGTTTTACATTAAATGCATTAGCATTTAATTCTTAAGGGGGTGGAAGTTCATTAGTGTAGAGTCAGCAGAGAGAAAATATTCCCTAAGTTCAATGACATTTCCAAAAGAAGACCATTTGGTCTTGTCAGTTTACATTTTTAAACAACCAGTTTATTAGAATTATAAATACCACCTTGGGTCTCCCCTAAAAAGAGGCTACTAGCCTAGTGGGACTAACCTAGTCAGTGAATGATAACTAAATAAAATAAATAAATTGCCTTGACCTCAGGTAAAGTGAATGATTCATTTTTTACATTTGTTTGACATTGGGGTGTTATTTTTAACCATCTGACTTATGTTAACCCTATATTCATCTCTCTCTATGCTGCTGTAAGTAAAAATTCATAGTATACATATTCCTTTATTCATCTGTTTAGAGCTGATTGCCTAGTCATCAAATAATTTATTTCCCAATACATAAATACAACCCCCCACATAAGTGTTTGTATCCACACTGTTGACAGAGACAGATCTAGCACTAGGCAACCTAGGCAGTTGCCTAGGGCCTGCTGGTTTGGAGGGCCCACTAGCCAGGGGGGCAGGCACAAAACTTACATTTCTTCTTTAAGAATGCATGCAGAGTGTGTCCTTAGTGGGTTACCTACACATGATCAAAATTAGAAATCTGAAACCCATATGGCCAGGACCATATGATCGACTTTTGAAATTTTGACCATGCAGAACGGACATCTCCGTATAGTGCATAATGGGAAGATTCCCATCTTCTGCACTATAGTGCAATCTCGGAGTTGGTATATTTAAATTGCAGGGGGTGTGAAGGGTGCAGGGGGGCTTGCTCCCCTGCTAGCAACATGTAGGTAAGTTTTGTTTTGTTTTGCTTTTTTGTTTTTTTATGTTTGAAATTTCAGAAGTCGAACATATGGTCTCGGCCATACGGATTTCAAGTTTTGAAATTTCAATCATGTATAGACTCGTCTTTAGTAGCATCTGTGTGTGCATCATACTAAAGATACACATACTTTGGACCAGAGAGCAGGATTTGAGAATTGCCAGAATATGAACAGAGGAGAGAATTTTTATTCAGAATATAAATGGAGAGAAGAGTGAGAGCTATGGAGAATGTGTGTGTGTGTGTGTGTGTGTGTGTGTGTGTGTGTGTGTGTGTGTGTGTGTGTGTGTGTGTGTAAAATGCCCAGTTATAGATGGCAGGTTGGTTAACATATTCAGGCTCAAACCGTGTATCTTGATTACAGGTGGTTAGAGCCTGAATCCTCTACACCAACTACCAAACTGCCAAGGACTGTTGAGTTGCAGTGCAGTGCATTTTCACAGAATGATGAGTTCATCTGCATTTTCAAGGAATGTTAAGTTTTAAGGGAAGAGAAGTTTACTGCTCATGTTAAGTCTGTTTTCATTGTGAGATGTATTGTTTTGGTGATGCCCCACCTCTGGGCTAGTAATCAAGGAGCCTCAATCCTCACCACTGGCACCTGTGGGGAATGTTCACTGGGAGGATAGGTGCACACACAGTATCTCCAGATGCAGCTCTCTGCATCAAACACAACAAGCACAATTTCCCTTAAGAGCATACAAGGAACACAGTCCAGGGGCTGGTTCCCCTCCCTTTCTCCAGATCCCCAGTAAGACTCCCCACTGGCACAGCTAAAAGGTTGAGTCCTTAGCCAGGGTTCCAAGCCAAGTATTCTGTCCATGCTTCATGTTCCTGCCCAAGTAGATGACACACACACTTTGAGATTTGATTTGCGCAACACACACACACACACACACACACACACACACACACACACACACACACACACACACACACACACACAAACACACACACACACCTGGGAAAGGCTGGTACAGGTTTACTAGCTATGCTCCCATTTTCCCAGACTATAAGGTAGTTATCACTGCCACCAGAACCCCTCACCAGCTACTTTAAGGCCCTTAACAAAGTTTGTCCAATTTTATTGCATAATATTAATACTAATACAAATGGTGATTTGACCAAGAGCAAGGCTATTAGGAGTGATTCACACAGTGTCAACAAATAAATATGCAAATACTCTCAAAACATAAATATCTCTACAAAGATCAGCTACAATGAAAGGTTTAAATATATTTAATAATAAGAAAAAAACAAGACAGCACTAAATATCTATTCACAGTGACATCACAGTTCAAAATCATAAGAAACATTTAAAATAACATTGAAGGACAGACTCAGACAAATAAAGCAAAACAATATCTAAATTAAAGTTCTCTATATTCCCGACTGACTCTAAGAGAATTATACTATTCCCTAATAACTTACTTGGGCAAGGCAAGATGAAATACGTGAGCAGGCTTTATAGTCAGACCCCAAACTGAATACTCGGTCTCACTAAGAGACTTCTCAAAATAATATCTAAAATATTTCTTCTGTGATAGCTTGCAGAATGACATCACTTCTGGTCATTTGACTTCTAGTTTCCATGAAAACCCCATTGGTGGAAGCTGGCAGGATTTAGCACCTATCTGTAAAAATACACACACAAGGGCTTTTTCTCAGATCTGTGGCAGGTGCTGGAAGTCATAAAATAATTTCATACCTCCACACTTCCAGAGTAGTAATTAGTTCACCACGAAGACAATGCAGACAGCTTTCTAGTACAGGCTTTGTGATTCTGGCTGTGTTGAAACCTGAGATAGTATCTTTATGGCCTAGCCCATAAAATTATTTAATTGCAGATATATTTTAGTTTGCTGGACTGAGGTTAACTTCCTGTCTTCCAATTTCCTGTTTTAAAACATATACATTTAAACAGTTACGATAGTGCATGTACATTTCTGTTCTCTCTAGTAGGGCACACTGTTAATACATTTTAAATGCAAGCGCTTTACAAATACATTTTTAACACAAACATCTGTACAAATCCGTTTGATATACCTATGACATACAGTTCTAATGCATTTGTAAGACAGGTATCTTATATAAATCAGTTTGATATTCACAAATTACATAGAATTATTTACAAAATTCTAGCTAGCTGTGCAGGCAGTACCTCCTATCGTCACATTTCTTCCCCCTTTGAAGACCCATGCTAGCTTTTCAAGTGCTTGAGAGGGATGAGCCTATCTGGGAATACATTAACCCATACCCTGTCTTGAGAGTCCATCTTCATTGGCATTGTTAATCCCACTGTGGTGCTGAACTGTCATATCATATGTCTGCAACCTAGGCTCCACCTTAGTAATTTGGCATTTTGCTGGCTGGCTGATTGTAACCATGTTAAGGGATTGTGGTCTGTAACTACAGTGAATTTCCTTCCATACAGAATAAGCCGAAGTTTCTGCAGTGCCCATACTATGACTAGACATTCCTTTTCTACAGCTGCATAGCATTCCTCCCTGAGTTGGAGCCTATGGCTGAGATATACTACTGTGTGCTCTTCTCCCTCTGAGGAAATCTGGCTGAGTACAGCCCCCACCCCATGGTTTGAAGTATCCATCTGCACAACAAATTCTTTGCTGTAATCTGTACTGGCAAACACAGGGGGGTCTTTCCAAGGCTCCCTGAAGCTTCTGGAATGCCTGCTCACTTGCTGGGGTCCACACTACCTTATTTGGTCTGTTTTTCCTTGTCAGGTCTGTGAGGGGAGCAGCTATGGTACTATAATTGGGAACAAGCTTTCTTTAGTAGTCTGCTGTCCCTAAGAATGACCTCATCTGATTTTTGGTAAGAGAGGCAGGCCATGCATGAATGGCTTCCACTTTGGCAGATTCTGGCCTGATCTAACCACTCCCCACTCTGTGTCCCAGGTAGGAGACCTTTGCCATACCCATGTGACACTTACTGGGCTGACTGGTCAACCCTGTCTGCTGTAGTCTGCCTAGTACCTCCCTGACATGCTCAAGGTGCTCTCTTCAGGAAAGGCTGTAAATGGCAATATCATCCAGGTAAGAAAGGGCAAAATCTCCTGCTAGGATACAACCTACCAGCCTCTGGAAAGTCATTTGGGCATTTGTCATCCCAAAGGGCATCTTCATGAACTCATACAAGCTGAAAGGAGTCACAAAGGCTGACCTCTCTGTAGCGTTGGGAGTCAAGGTCACCTGCCAGCAGCCCTTGATAAGATCAATAGTGGTCAGATACTTAGCCCCGCCCAGCTGCTCTAAGGCTTCATCTGGCCTAGGCATGGGGTAAGCATTTGACTCTGTGTGACTATTTAGTTTCCTGTAGTCCACACAGAACCTGGTACTGCCATCTTTCTTTGGTACCAGCACCACTGGGAAGGCCCGGGGACTGCTGGACTCCTGGATTACCCCCAGTTCCAACATTTCCTGTATCTCCTCCCCCAGAGTTTGTTTGACTCTCTCAGGCACCCTATAAGAGGCCTGCTTAATAGACCTTTGGGGTCCTATATCCACATGGTGCTGCACCAGAACTTGCCCCCAAAGCCCTGTAACATGGCTCAGATTTCTCAAACCTGAGTAGGGGATAGTTGCTGGGACATTGCTACCCCTTCCACTGAGATGTCAGTCTGAGTCTTACTGAGCAGATGAGTCACCAGATCCCCCACTGATTCCTCCTTCCATCCACTGCAAATACTTAGCCCAAGGGTCTCTCTATCATGGTAAGGTTTCATCATTTTAATATGGTATAGTTTGTGCTCCTGCCTAGCAGTTCTACCAGGTAGTTAACATCACTGACCTTCCTTACCACTTTGAAGGGTCCCTCCCAAGCTACATGCAGCTTGTTATATCTGACAGAAATGAAAACCATGACCTGCTGCCCCACAGTATACTCTCTGGCTCGAGCAGTCCTGTCATACCAGACCTTTATTTGCTGTTGAGCTTCTGCCAGGTTCTTCTGAGTCAAGCCCATGAGTTCTCTGAGCCTTGTCCTGAGGTTTAGGACATATGCTACAATAGACTCCTTGTAGGATTCACACTCACCCTCCCACTCATCGTGAATCAAATCTAGAGGTCCCATCACTCAAAGCCCATAGAGCAACTCAAAGGGGGAAAACCTGTGGCTTCCTGGGATACCCCTCTGTATGCAAACAGCAGATGGGGTACATATTTGTCCCACTATCTCTTAAACTGGTCTACAAATACCCATAGAATGGTCTTTAGTGTAGAGTTTAACCTCTCCAGAAGGCCATTAGTCTGGGGATGGTAGGGGTGGTCTTTAGGTGCTTCACTCCACAGAGCTTCCACAGACAAGCCAGCAGGTCTGACATATAACTGGCAGTATTTGTCTTGAGAAACCTACCCTGCTGAAAATCACTAGCAAAGCATATGCCACCTTCTCTGCCTCAATGGAGGACAGAGCCACCACCTCAGGGTATCTTGTAGCATAATCTACTACCACTAGGATATACTTCTTCCCTGTGGAACTTGGGGTACTCAGCAGCCCTAAAATATCCATAGCTACCCCCTGAAATGGGTTCTCTATCACAGGCAAAGGCATCAAAGGAGCTTTGACCTTGTCTCCTGCCTTGCCTACATTTTGGCACTGCTCAAAGGTCCTGCAGGACTCTGTTACATCCCTTGCAATCCCAGGCCAGTTAAAGTTCTGCATAATATGTCTCTTGGTATGCTTTATGCCCATATGACCTGCAGAGGGAATGTCATAGGCTATGGCTAGAAGTGCCATCCAGAAGCCTCTGGGCACTACCAATTGCTGTATTCTCTCACCCTCTAGCCCTCCCTCAGGGGTCCGTTCTCTATACAGTAACCATTTTTTCCAGTATACAGAATCCCCTTTTCCTTCAGAATAAGGTGCCTCCCTAGGTACCTCCCTCAATCCTTGTAAAGTAAAGTCTGAGAGCTGAGCCTGTTTCAACATTTTCTTTGTAACCCTTCCCAGCTCCCCTTCCACAGGAAGTCTGGTATCCTCTGACAGTGGTGTCTCAGTGTTAGCCTGAGTACTACTACTCACCTCTGCCTTTGCAGTCACTCTGTCCAAGGGAACATCAGTACCCACCAGCAGCAGTGGCTCACCTTCAGTCTCACTGCTACAGGATAGCTCCCTCACTAAAGTAGCCACCTCACCAGTCCTGGCTTCAAGTGTGCAGTCTGTCTGGGTCCCCCCGGCTACCAGACCCACATGCCTGTCTCCAAACCTGACTGCATGTCACTGCATGCACACAAGGTACTGCATTATTAGAATTATTCCCTATCAGGACATCTGCAGGGGTATTCTCAAACAAATCTACTTGCTTGCTTCCTTGTCCACCCTCTCAGTCAAGGTGAACCCTATCCAAAGGTATTTGGAATGGGATCCCTCCTAAACCTCTGACTGAAGTAGGCTGCCCAAGCAAGTAGTGCTCCTCTTTAACCTTTGCAGGCTTCACAATGGTAATAGCAGAGGCTGTGTTTCTCTTAGCAGTGGCTTGTTTCCCATCTACTAAGATAGGATATAACCTCTTGTGGTAGTTTGGTACCACAGGCATTCTGTTATTCCTACTTGCTAGCTCCTCTACCTTTTGTTCCCCACCTTGCCTCTGTGGACATCTATATGGTATATGGCCCCCTTGGTTACATTTAAAACAATTAACCCCCGATCCTGGCCATGTGCCTGAGCTAGTGTCTTCCCCTGTTGCTGATGGACTCTGTTGCAGTGGCTTAGGCTGCCCACCATGGGTTCCCTTAGATCTGTGTGCAGCACTGAGTATCCCTTTCTTGTGCAGTGATGCCCTGCTTGTTAAGTAGAGATCCCATTTTTCCCCAGCTCGTTTGTAGAGTTGCATTACCTGTCTGCCAACCAGATTATAATATCCTCAGGCAAAGTACTAAAGACTGTTCCCTCACCAAAAGGTCTGCCAGCCCTTCAAAAGTAGTGACCTTACACCCACTCACCCACCTATGAAAATAAGTGCTTAACTCAGCAATATAATTACACACATTTTCATCTGCCTTCCATCTATGCTCATGAAACTTTTCTCTATAAGCTTCAGGTGTTAACTTAAAACCACTCTAATAAACATTTCTTTACTTTGTTATAGTCTAAACAATCAATATCAGACAATTTAGAAACAACACTTACAGCTCTACCATGGAGTAAGGGAGTGAGGAACTGTACCCAGAACCCTCGGTCAACATTATACTTTATATTTGCATACTCTTTAAAATATATGAATAAAACTATCAAAATTATCACCTTCTTGGTACTGAGCAAAAAGTTTACTGACCTTTATTGTTTCTGGGGTATGGTTACTCCCTTCCCCATTACCTCCATGACCCTGGCGAAGAGTCAGCATCTATTTTTCATGTTGCCTCTGCCTCTCATTTTCTTTGGCTTCCAGACATCTCTGTCTCTCTGCTTATTCTAATTTCATCTGTTTCTCCTTTTCTTCAGCCTTTAAATGCTATGGTCTCTCTGCTGATTCTAGTTCGGCCTCCACTTCAAGTCTCTTTAACTCCAGATGGATTTTTAAGTCCTCTGAGGAAAAGTTAAACTGTCCATTTTCTGAGAGCTGTACATTCCCAAGGCCAGTCTGGCTGTCTTCCTGATTTCTGGTCTGTGATGCAGCTGTGATTAAGGCTGCAGTCATTTACCCTTTTGTCAGGTTGTTATGTTACAGTCCCCTGGCTTGGCACATCTCTGCCACCTGGCTCCTTGTTGGCTTGCCATAATCATCTGATGACATCCATGCCTGCTCTCCCTGATTAACTAAGCTAACAAAAAATAAATAAAACTATTGTGATATGAAACTTTGAATGTCTACCAGGAGTTCAGTATCCACACCACTGTTCACCAATATGTGATGTGGTAATCCCACCACTGCCAACCAGTATGTGATGTCCCACCTCTTGGCCAGTATTCAAGGAGACGCAGTCATCACCACTGGCACCTGTAGAGAGCATTCATTAGGAGGATAACAGGTACACACACAGTATCCCCAGCTGCAGCTCTCTGCATCAAGCACAGTCAAGCACAATTTCCCTCAAGAGTACACAGGGAACAGAGTCCAAGGGCTGGTTCCTCTCTCTTTCTCCAGATCCCCAATAAGACTCCACAATGGCATAGCTATAGAGTTGAGTTCTTAGCCAGGTTTCCAAGCCAAGTCCTCCAACACTCTCTGTTCAACCAGTGCTTCATGTCCCTGCCCAAGTATCTGACATACACACTCTTTCAGATTAGATTTACACACACACACACACACACACACACACACACACACACACACACACACACACACACACACACATATATATATATATATATATATATATATATATATATATATATATATATATATATATATATATCTGGGAAAGGCTGACACAGGTTTACTAGCTATGCCCCCTTTTTTCCAGACTGTAAGGTAGTTATCATCTACTTTAAGGCCCTTAACAAAGGGTATCCAATTTTACTGTGTAATATTAATAGTAATACAATGACAGTTTTACCAAGGTCAAGGCTATTAGGAGTGGCCTACACATTGTCACCAAATAAATATGCAAATACTCTTAAAACTTAAATATCTTTGCAAAGATCAGCCAGAAGGAAAAGCTTAAATATATTTAATAATAAGAAGATAACAAGACAATACTAAATATATTTTCACAGTGACATCAGAGTTCAAAATCATATGACATATTTAACATATAACACTGAAAGATATACTCAGACAAATAAAGAAAAACAATATCAAAACTAAGCTTCACTATATTCTTGAGTGAATCTAAAAGAATTACACTATACCCTAATAACTTAAGTGAGCAAGGCAAGCTGAAATACTTGAGCAGTCTCTCTAGTCAAGCCCCAAACAGAATACTCTGTCTCACTAAGAGACTTCCCAAAATAATATCTAAAATATTACTTCTGGGATAGCTTGCAGATGGACATCATTTCTGGTCATCTGACTTCTAGTTCCCATGCAAACCCCCATTGCTGGAAGCTGGTAGGATTTAACGCCTACCTGTAAAAATACACACACAAGGGCTTTTGCTCAGATGTGTGGCAAGATTATAAGTCATAAAACAATTTCATACCTCCACACCTCCCGAGTAGTAATTAGTTCACCCCAAAGACAATGCAGAAGCTTCCTAGTACTGACTTTGTGTCTCTGGCTGCATTGAAACCTGTGAGATAGCATCTTTATGGCCTAGCCATAGATTTAATTTCAGATATATTTTAAAGTTTGGTGGACTGAGGTTAACCTCCTTTCTTCCAGTTTTCTCTTTTAAAACATATGCATTTAAACAGTTACAATAGTGCATGCACAGTTCTGTTCTCTCCTGTAGGGCACACTGTTGATACATTTTCAGTACAGGCACTTCAGAAATACATTTTCAACACAAACATCTGTACAAATCAGTTTAATATACACATGACATACAGTTCTAATACATTTGTAACACAAGCATCTTGTATAAATCAGTTTGATATCCACAAATGACATAGAATTATTTACAGAATTCCAGCGAGCTGTGCTCACAGCACTTCCTATTGTCACAGTTTTGTTTAGCAAATGGCTATCAGTGTCTGTGCTATAAAATTTGAAATTAAAATTTTAAATATCTCTAATCATTGTAGAAATAAAGAAGAAAACAATATGGAAACTCACAGGTTTGAACAATGTTTATGGCAAATGGAAAGAAATATCCAAGTAATGGAACACTGGAATGGCTGGGGGGGGTGTGCTGCCTGAGGTGTGCCGGCTCTGGGGTGTGCTGATCCATTACCCTGCCTAGGGTCTCATTTGACCCTGATCCAGCTCTGACTGTAGCAATTTGCTGTCTTTGCAGTAAAAAGACAGTGTCTCGAACCAGCTTTTTCAGTTTTAAGTTGAGATTTATTTATCATGAAGATCATAAAATTACTTTTCCTTCAAAAAAGATTTCAGAGAATAAAGAAAACAAACACAGCCTCAAATATACTGCTAGTCAGTTTAAACAGATGCTCATCTAAATGCAAGTCTATAAAATTCAGTATTGACAATAGCTGATATAGA